>NC_072775.1:27232722-27485169 GCF_022539595.1 Amphiprion ocellaris
ACATCATTTGCCTTCACATTTATCACATTTGGAATCATTCTGAAGAAGAAATTTGTTTGAAAACATGAAGTTCACGTCACTGTGGCTTTCATGATTTTTATGCGCTTAAAATGCTGTTCTTGAGCTGAAATGCACTATTTGGTAAAATATGTTGTTCCCGCAATTCCTTCCAAACAAACCAATTTAAACATCATTCGCCTTCATATTTATCACATTTCAAATCATTCTGAATAAGAAATTTGTTTGAAAACGTGACGTCCACGTCACTGCATCCTTTTTATGTGCTTAAAGTGCTGTTCTTGAGCTGAAATGCACAATTTGGTAAAATATGTTGTTCCCGCAATTTCTTTAAAACAAACCAACTTCAACATCCTTTGCCTTCATATTTATCAAATTTCAAGTCATTCTGAATCAGAAATTTGTTTGAAAACACGAAGTTCAAGTCACTGCAGCGTTCAAGTTTTTTATGCGCTTAAAATGCTGTTCCTGAGCAACAACATGATCAATATGTTAACTTTCAGCCCATCCTAAAATCACAAAATATAACATTTACTTTAAGTTAACTGTATTTGTGAATATAGAAAATAATTACTAACAACTAGTACTTTTTTGGGTGCTTTTATGCAGGAAAAAGGAAGTGGGATGCTGCTGTGGATCTGCTGCATTATCTGGAGAGGTCAGAGGAACAGTTCAGAAGACACCAAGACCTGACCACTGCTATGCTCCAGAACATCCAGACACCAAGACCTGACCACTGCCATGCTCCAGTACATCCAGAGGATGGATGAAAATTCAGACACCTTGGTTGGACTGATGGGACGTACGGTGTCAGTGCTGGAGCGACTGTCACGAAATAAACTGCACTGTCCACTACTTTTTTGTAAATTCTTTTATGTTTTAGTTATTTAACTTCACCTGTTTAGTATTTTTACTCTTTCACTTTGGGTGAATAAACAGAAATTTGTGATGAAAGATGCGTGTTTTGTCTACAGAGACTTTATCCAGTGTTCAGTGCACACTTCAGGTACACACATTTTGACAGATAATTAGTGGTCCTTTTGAACATATCACACCAAGCAAGATAGATAAACTGCACTACTGCAGCAGATATATTATCGAAATGTGCTTACATGACGTGTACACATACACTGCTCACAAATAGTTATTCAATTTTTGGGTGAAATTTATGGAAAATGTAAAAAATTCATGCTATGGTGATACCAAATCATGAAAGTAGGGCAGTTAAGTAGAAACACGCAACAGTGATTTCCTCATCTCAGACAATTTTTATTGAAACAAAAACTAACAACAGTGGTGGGTATACCACAATAAAAATGTCAGTGTCTCATGACAGTTTGGACAGAACAGCAGCCTTCAGCTGATATCCAGGACAATTGTGTCCCACCAGTGGCGTGATCATGGATATCTAGGCAACAGCTGACCTCTGCCTCGCAATTAGCCTTAAAACCTATAAATCTATAAAGATTCACATATATATTATTAGATATTAATTATCAATTTATTGCGTTTGTTTAACTGTTATGTAATGGATGAAAACATAGTCGAAGCTAAGTAACTAAGCTAACGCTAACATGTTCAGGGTTAAGTCAAAACATCTCTGACAATTACCTGCCTTCTCCGTTGCCTGTGACTGCGATGAAGGCAGATTGTTAATCACAGCAGAGCTAATCTGAAGAGCAGATCCACAGTAGCATCCTGCTTAGTTTTTCTTGCATAAAAGCACCCAAAAAGGTATTAGTTGTTAGTAATTACTTCTATATTCATAAACACAGTTAAAGTAAATGTTCTGTTTTGTGATTTTAGGATGGCCCGAAAGTTAACATATTGATCATGTTCATGTTTGCATAGTCTAAACAGATCTTACTTGATTTGGTCTGTTGAGAGGAGGACAGCATGGATGAGCTGCAGGATGGGACCGGTGAGCTGCAGAGTAGCGGTCCTGGTAACTGGACCTCATCCTCCAAGGCCGACAACTAAATAAATGAATAAGAAACATTGGTGATAGCATCTGTAATTTAAAACCATTTGTCCATACGATGTTAGAAAGTGTTACAAAAATACCTGCAATAATTTCCAACAGTGCTAAATGCCTTGCTTTGAGGCACAACTTAAAACCACCCAAAAAAAAAAAATGAGTATAAGAAATCAATGCTTTGAATTTCCACATCTGCAAAGCTGAAACCTCAAGAACAATCAGCATTTTACCTTGAAATGAATAAATAAAAAATAGCTGCACATTACCAGTACTCTTTACTTCATTGTGTAAAATTGATCAATTGAATTAGTTTTCGACTTGCATTAATGATAATGTTAGCAAACAGTTCATTGATTCTTCAAGAGAAAGTTCAATGATTACCATATAGTTCAGTAATATGATTAATGGATCGTTGTGTAACAACGTGGGAGGTTTTGAATACAGGTCTCATTAGGAAATACTGCTGCTCCTTTTCTCAGGTTTTATAACGAATTGTTTCATAGTTTGTTAGCTTAGCGGCGGCTAACTGGTTAGCAAACAACAGTTCAACGCCAACCTCTGATCACTGATGCTGTGTCCCTACCACATTAGCTGGTGTAGCGTTCATAATATTAATGTGGGACTACTGTAGCTGGTGTATTCATAGCGGGCTAACAGCAGGGTGTTGGAGAAATAAACTTACCAGGATCAGGATCGCTGGTCTGCATGGCAGACTCCTTATGCATCGCACTGCTTGAATGTCTTTGTATTTGAGGCTGACTTCAAAATAAAACTCAATAAAACTCTCGTACAGGTACCCAACAGGTACAGGTGTATGAGGTACCCTACATTGTCGTTTCGCCATATACCGACATGTCCCTTCCGGGGCTCGGTAGGAAAAAAGTCGGAATATATGGAATGAAACTCTGAATATATTGAATGAAAATCTGAATATATGGAATGAAAATCTGAATATATATTCCGACTTTCATTCAATATATTCAAACTTTCATTCCATATATTCAAACTTTCACTCCATATAGTCCGACTTTCATTCAATATATTCCGACTTTCATTCCATATATTCCGACTTTCATTCCATATATTCAAACTTTCATTCAATATATTCCGAGTTTCATTCAATATATTCAAACTTTCATTCCATATATTCAGACTTTCATTATATATATTCAGTTTCATTCCACATATTCAGAATTCTAGATTATATATATTATATATATAGATAGATTATATATATAGATAATTTCCTAAACGGCCATATATATATATATATATATATATATATATATATATATATATATATATATATTTAATATATATATAAATAAAACGCGTTAATTGCGATTAATTAAATTCACCAAAAATAACGCGTTAAATAAATAAATTTATGTATTTAATTGCACCTTTCTGAGTTCCCTAACTTCTGGCACACCAGTAACTCTAATGAACCGAAAGTCTGTTTGCCAGCACACTGGTGAACAGTGAAGGAAGACGAGATTGAGCCTGTTGCGCTGAAAGTTTTCATGTAAAAATCTTCCTGATGGCAGCTTGGATAAAGGGTGGTTGTGTGCAAATTATACAACAAAGAGTTTTCTGATCATTGCAGCACTTCAAGCTGACAGTGTCACCTTAGTGCAGTGTTTCTCAAATAGTGGGGCGCGCCCCCCTGGGGGGGCGCAGAGGCATGTCAGGGGGGGCGCGGGCGACTGGGAGGAAAAGGTCCTTCAACGCGGAACTAATTAGCTGAACTATTGTTTTAACGTCGGCCTGTTTTTCGCGGCGTACAACAATACTGAAATTGTGCTGGCCCATAGACTGTATATGCCATAGATATAAAAAAAATATATATATATTAATAATAATAATGATCTTCTATATATATCTATGGTGTATGCACTGGCCATTCAGACTCCGAAGTACAGACTCCTGAGAACGGGAGAACGCATCGTTAATGTGCAGTCGGAACACCAGCGTACTCGATCACGTCACATACTCGGCTCATCTCCTCCGATTATTTTTTACCAGCAATGTCAAACATACGGCCTGTGGGCCAAAACCGGCTCACCAGACGGTCCATTTCGGCCCGCGGGACGACTTTACAAATGATAAAAATCACAACAACATTAACTGTAAATTGTAAATTTGTAAAACTGTAAATTTAAAATAATTTCTAGAACTTGACAAATTGTTCTGATCATGAAGTAAAATACTAGATTGTTCAGTTCCAGATACCTGTGACTGAATGTTTTGTGTTTTTGTAGATAAACTGTTATCTGGCAGTTACAATGCATGTGTAAATGATGAACTGAGGCATAATAGGCTACTGTTGAAATTGAACTTGTTTTCCTTAAGAAATTTCAGATTCATAATATTTTGTAACAAGATAGTTCATTAAATGTGAACATTTTCAGAATGTACTTTTTTTTTAACTAAAACAAAGGGGAAAAGTTGGAGTTTTGGTTATTTATAGGTTATTATGCTGTGATTTTACTCTCGGGGCCCACTGGAGATCAGATTGAGGTTTATGTGGTCCCTGGACTAAAATGAGTTTGACACCCCTGATCTTTACTGTGAAAAACAACAAAATGGAATCAGATAAAATAGCACAGCCCTGCATATTCATGTTTTCACAGTTTTCATATATATATATATATATATATATATATATATATATATATATATATATATATATATACTATATATATACGCACGAAGTTATTGGGGGGGCACAAAGTCCTCTGAAGGGGGGCCGACAGAAAAAATTTGAGAATCACTGCCTTAGTGTAAAACATGTTGCTGTTAGCACCAGACCTAACGTTCAAAAATCACTTTTTTCTATATGTCCCATTTTAAAGTTTTTTTTTATAAATTGTAAATTATAAGCACGTATGTATCTATTCATTGATTCAACTGTCAACCACAATTTTATTTGCATTGAAAAACTTCACTTATAGTGTCAAATATTGCTATTTGACAAAAATGCAATTAATTGCCATTAATTAATTACAAAGCCTGTAATTAATTAGATTAATTTTTTAACTTTCTTTTTAGGACTCGAAAAATGCATTTTTGATGTCCTAAACATACACAAAAACACATGAAAATCGCCACACACATCAGGACCGGCAAAAAATTTGATAATTTATGGGAATGGCATGCGTGCGCACCAAAATGGCTCAACAGCGCCCCTTGGAGTATTAGGAAAATTCAGCCCCTGTACAGCGTTTGACCTAGAGCTATGAAATTCGTTACACATATGTAACTGGTCAAGACGCACAAAAAAGCCTCTTGCATCATTACCCATAATCCAACAGGAAGTCGGCCATTTTGAATTATGTGTCATATTTTGGACAATTTTTTGTCATTTTTGGACATTTTTCAAAATCTATAAACTCAAACAGCGTAACCTCAACAGAGCTGAAATTTGGTCAGGATGTACTCCAGTCATTCATGGGTGATCAAAAGTTATCAAAACGCTCTGCAAAAGTCTGAGGGAGCGTGGAAATGGCAACTCACAGAATGCGGCCATTTGGAAATATGATCCATATTTTGGACGATTTTGTCATTTGTGGACATTTTGAAAAATTATTAACTCAAACAGGCTAAACCCGAGAAAGCTCAAATTTTGTCAGGATGTACACCAGTCATGGGTGATCAAGAGTTATTAATAACTCTGATCACATCTATGCACCACTTGGTGGCCATTTTGGATTTCTCGCCATGAAACAGGAAGTGCTGTGTAAGTCGACTGTACATGGTCCAATCTGCCTGAAACTTTACTCACTGAGTTGCAGCGCCACCTGGTGGACATGCATGGGACAGTCGGGCTGCTCGGATGCGAGGACCTGACCAACGCTGCTTGCAGCTTTAATTTATCTTTTTGGCTGTCCTCCTCTCGTCTGTCCCTCACCTGTTTTCTGAACTCAGCTGCATAGTTTAGTGGCTGAAATGCAGAGACCAATTCATTGGCTGAGTAGCGTTACGTGGGATGGCTGAACTCGTACTTAATTGGTCTGTGTGTTTCCTGAGCTGATAAACTAAAGCCGTAAACACTGGAAAAGCTGCGCCGGTAAAATAGAAGGGACCCATCAAATTTAAAATATCCTAAATGCCTTGTTACAGGGATTTTGAGTCATTCTGTGCTGCAGATGCGTTAATTACGTTAAAATTTTTAATCTGATTAATGATGGTGCTGGATTAATCCATGTTAACGCGCTAATTTTGACAGCCCTAATATATATATATATATATATATATATATATATATATATATATATGTCAGAAAATTATTTCTGTAAGAAAAAGACTGTATTTTCGCTGTTCCATGTTCCATGTTAACGCGCTAATTTTGACAGCCCTAATATATATATATATATATATATATATAGTCAGAAAATTATTTCTGTAAGACAAAGACTGTATTTTCGCTGTTAGTTCGTACCACAAAATTTCCCAACTCGAAATCAAAACTCAGTGAGACTTTAAAGTATTTCTAATTGTTTACTTGAAGCAAGGAGTACAGGTTACACCTGCACTGAGGCAGTCTCAGTGTCTTCACGAGTACATATACTCTTGTATATGTACTCGTGAGGGAGATTTCTTAATCTCCCTCCTCAATGGTTCCCCCCCGTTACACTCGTTTCTCTCCTTTTGATCGCTGGGGAAGCGCAGTCTCGGTCATCTCCGCTTTCACTCCAAGGTCTTCTTTATCTCTGGAATGCTAGCTTAGCCGGATACATCTCAAACACTTCACTCTTTAATCAGCATAAAGGTCACAACAACAATTATCACAAAGTTCAACATATTCAAACTAAAGTAAAATTTCATGTTAATAAAGCATAAATGTATTAATATATATATATATAAACGTGTCTAAATATTTCCTAACTATATACATATATATATATATATATATATATATATATATATATATATACACACACATATAGGTATACATAAAACAGTTTTTTTCTTTTTCTTTTTTTCCTGTTTTTTACAAAATGCAATCCAGCATTAGCTATTCACAGATATAATAATCTACTTTATTTGGACAACAAATCATTGTAAATTCTCACTGGTTTTGATTAACATAAACTTTTAAGTAAACTTAAGTCAGGATATTTATCACTTTAAAGAATTCATTAATTATTTTTTTATAAATGATAAAATTCACAAAACCACAATAGAAATCCCAAATCATCATTTTATATAAAAAACAAAACAAAACAAACAAAAAAAATAAATAAACAGGGTGCAGTGTTTCCTCTAGGATTTTTTTCAGCAGCGGCGGCTCTCTACAGGGGAAGCCGTGGCGATATAAACAAATGACACTTGACTGCAGATTTTACTTGTACAACCTATATATTGAATGACCAGTTGAAAATGGCTTTTCAAAGGCGGAATGTAAAAAAAAAAAATTACAAAAATATTTGAACAAGCTCATCTGAAAACACAGTCAGCAGTTATTTATACATGGTGTGTAGATATTAGCTTAATGCTATCAATTAGTTTACTCACGTTAGCGACACTGAGTTGGCACCAGGCACCTGAGTTATCTTAAGCTTATAACTTTTCTCCGGTAAGTCGCTGCCCTATTTTCCAAGACTCTAACCTGCTGTCTGGTGACATGATGTCACTTTCAAGGACGACTGTTGCTGAGTTCTTAAAACTTAGATTCAGTGAAAAATTATCCTTAACATATTTTTTTTACTAGTAATGAGCTAGACCAATATTCTAAAGTGGCACTTTGCAGAAAAACAAAACATAACAAAACAACATCAAAACTAAAAAAAAAAAAACAAAAAAAAAACCCACTTCATCAGGCAATGTGATACCAGCAGTACACAGTGTCTCCGAGAAGTTTGTCAAGACAGTCCCTGACAGGAGACCAACCAGACTGGCAGTTGATGCAGTATATCACTGGATCTGATTGGATTTTCCAAGAATTCTGTGCAGTTCCGGGGACATGAAGTAAGGTTTGTTTGAACTACCATCATTCCTTTCCAAGTCATCACCTGCTTAGATCAATATATGGATGGGTGGATGGATTAAGGGTCAGCATAGGAGAAAAAGCAAGTATGGATAACAGACAATGGATAAATGAAAAATAGCATATGGAGGGATTGATGAATGGTAAATGAGTGAAAATACAGATACAGACATGGAGGGAGTAAAGGATGGTGTTTAAGGTTGAGACAAAAAGATTAGAAATTTCATCAGTGTTAAGATTAGCCACATGCAAAAGCACAAACATCACAGGATTAAAGACTTACTGAAACACAGCCTTTGTTTGACTAAAACATCCAAAGTATTAAAGAATGATCTATATCAGCATTGTTATTAACTATTTTAACTTACTAACAAATTGTTTCAAGTGGAGTATTGTTTTTATGAACGATGTGCAATGTTGGATATTAGTATCAGTTTATTTTGCATACAGCACATTCCACTCCACAAGCAATCTCAACATTACTATTTTATTTATGCTAAAAAGTCACTGGCACTGTTGTAAAAATAGTGATGATAAAGTTGTACTTACAAAAGCAGAGAAAGAGGGTGTCAACACACATGGCATAGATGCTGAAGAAACTATGAGCAATCAGGTAGGCACCTATCACCACTGTCTAATGTGAGAAACACAGGTTAGAAATTCTACAGCAGCAGTGAGGGGGCTGCTTTGTAAGCATATATAACAGAAGACAAGATAAGAAATTAGAAAAAATAATTCTGGGCTAACATGCTTCTACAGACATAGCCAAAATTACTGGTTCACTTTCAAACTGGAAAAAATATGTGTACAATTTTTCTCTGAAAACAGTTGATTGTAAATTATTTTTAAATTATACGACACGTGGAAATGGCACAGGCAAAAATTTGGGATCCTTAACTTTATATTGTGTATCACGTGTTTGAGACAATTACTGAAACTGATGAGTTTTTAAAGCTTTAAATAAGACTTAGATGCTTCAGTTTAACTCTTCTTCAACAAACTGTCCCAGTTCTCTCAAATTTGACTGGTGTGTTCCAGCGGCCAATTTCAGCTCTTAAATGTTCACTTGGATTAAGACCAGGATTTATAGTAGCCACCTTAGAATTGTTCATTGCTTTCTTCTCCACCATTCCTGGTGCTTTTAGAGATATGTTTTGGATCATTATACCGTTGAAGAAGGTATGACCTGCAGATGAGACAGTGTTCTCTAACAGAGGGCAATAAGTTTTTCTGCAACGGACCCAAAAGCTCTAATCTTGTTTATCCGCTCAAAGGACTTTCTCTCTGATACTTATCTCCATGCTATTTCACAACCTTGAGTCTGGCTTTTTTATATTGCTCTTATTGTTCACAAAGTGGTGTAAGTGCAACCAAATACTGTAATACCTTGATCTTGAAGGTCAATTTGTATCTGTTTTTCTCGATTCTTGTTCCACCACACAAGTAATCCTTCTGTTCATTCTAGGGTCAATGTTCTTTATGCAAACACATCCAGGGAAGTAGATGACAATCCACTGGATATTAAATATTCTAATAAAATTAGCAGCTGTGGTCACAGGAACATCAAGCTGCTTGGAGATGGTCTTGTAGTCTTTACTTGGACCATGCTTTGTAACAATTTTCTTCCTCATCTCCTCAGAATTCTCTTTTTGCTTACTCATGTTGATGCTCAGCATACAATGATATTAAACAGCTCAATTAAGCTTTTTTTCTCCTTTTCAAAAGACTGGGAGAACTTACAAGATTGAAAACGCCTATGATACAAATTTATGGACAACTGCCTGCTGACATCAATTATTTTATCCAAGCCCCTTGTAGCACAAGGTAGAATTCAACTCTTTTCAGTCCTATTTCTGTGTTATGCGAAGGTAAACCAAAGGCTTTACATGTTTGCATGACTAATGAGCTTTCAAATTCAACACTGCTCAAGAGCAACAAAATGTAATATGTTTCAGTTAGGTGTAAAGTTACCAACATTTTTGGCCATGTTGTAAAATCAAAACTCTGACCAGTATGGGGACCCAATAGTAGTTGAGACTGGGCACTTCCTCCTGGATAACTGGGATTTTATTTGTGAAAAAGAAGAATGCAACCACGCCTGAAACAAACACGCAGACACACACAAACCAAGTGAAACGCTGTCTTTATGTCTACATGTGGATTTGTACTCAGTGTTATAGTTTTCTGAAACCATTAATTCTATTCAAAAAATGACTGTGGGTAAAAAATACTATTGGAAATTGCAATGTGAAAGATAAGCATTACAGTGACTTGACCAATGTAAGATTTCAGCCTTGTATTATCACTTACCAACTCCTCCTGCTATCAGCACCTTGCCGAGAAACAGCAGAAAGTCTGTCAATCTGTCCAGAACTGCAACCCTAAAAAAAACAACAACAAACAAAAAACAAAACAAACATCAGATAGATGATCCTCACTATACAAACATAATCAAAACAATATTAAAGAAAAGAGTGAAAACTAGTTTTGGTAGACCAGCAGCTACGACACAGCCTGCCAGCTAAGTCCACAAGTAACTGATACAATGATTACACTTCTGCTGAGTTATTAACTCTGCAGAGAGAACAAAGAAGCAACAAATTTCCTCCAATCTGTAGCATCAAAAACCTCCAAAGAACAACCACAAATCTTCCAAGCCTGATCACCAGTGATCAGATCAACAGACCAAAGAACTCTTGGAACAATGGTAAATGGGAAAATACACCATCAGTCAAAAGTTTGGACACACCTTCTCATTTAATGTGATTTACGTCGACAAGTAGAGTGATGGAGTGCTGCGTCAGATGACCTGGCCTCCACACTCACCTGACTTAAACCCAATCCAGATGGTTTGGGATGAGATGGATTGAGGATTGAAGGCAAAAGGGCCAAGAAGTGCTCAGCACCTCTGGGAACTCCTGCAAGACTGTTGGAAAACCATTTCAGGAGCTCCTCATGAAGCTCATTGAGAGAATGCCAAGAGTGTGCAAAGCAGTATTCAGATCAAAGGGTGGATATTTTGAAGAATCTAAAATATAAAACATGTTTTGACTTATTTTGCACTTTTGTGTTTACTACAAAAGTGTCCTCATTCATAGTTTTGATGCCTTCGGTGAGAATCTACTGAAAATAAAGAAAAAACATTAAATGAGAAGGTGTGTACAAGCATTTGACTGGTAGTGTATATAAAATAAATCCCCTTCTCACACCCTCAGGGGTGGTGTTTTTTTTCCCTTCAGAAATATTACACCACGCTACTATGTGCTGGACTGTCTCAGGAGCATCTGTACACAGCCTGCAACTTGGGTCCTGCCTGGTGTGGTAGACCCCTGCCTCTATTGATCTTTGTGCTGAGGGCTTGTTCTTGCGTAGTCATGATCAGTACTTCTGTGCTGTCCTTCAATCCAGCCCTTTCTAGCCACCGGTAGAATTTCCTGATGTCAGCCACTTCCTCTGTTTGGCAGTAGTACATGTCATAAAGGGCCTTGTCTCGCCATGATGGTTGGGTCTCCTCTTCACTCAGCAGCTTGTCCTTGGGGGCCATCTTCCTCCTAGATCTAGATCATCTAGATCATTTTCCCAATTTACCTTCAGACTGTCAGTATCATTCCTGGTGGCAAGAGTTGCAACTCTATAAAAATGAGAGGCTCTGCGTTTTTTCAGGGGAAGCTTCATATAATTTGATATTTGATTGTCAACAAGACTATAAGGCACTGAACTAATACAACTTCGTATTTGTAAATATTTCCAGAAATTACTTCTATCCATCAAGCCGTATCGTTGGGATAGCTGGTCATAAGACAATAATACTCCATCCTCAAATAAATCACCAATAGTGTTTATGCCTTTTGAAGACCACTGTTCCCAATACAATATTTTTTTTCCAATACGAATATCAATATTATGCCACAATGGGGAATATTCTTGGATTGTATGTTTAAGCTTGAAAATTTTGTATGCCTTTGTCCACACATCTTTTGAATGTAAAATAATTGGGTTTTTGTTATCAGTATGCTTTTGGGACAGTACTTGTAAAGGCATGAACGGGAAACAAATTTCCTCTTCCACAGCTATCCAAGGTACCTGAGACTCATTCTTATGCCAGTGTTTGGCTTGTTTGGTCATTTCAAAAGCCAAATAATATAACCTTAAATTGAGAAGACCTAGCCCACCCTTTTCTTTATGAGCACAGAGTTTACTCATTTTGACCCGTGGTTTTTTCCCACTCCACAAGAAATGTTTTATAATATCATCAAATTGTCTGAATATACTACATGATACTGTGAGTGGTAGCATCATAGTGATATAATTAAATTGTGGGATAGTTACCATTTTTATTACATTAATCTTTCCCCACAAAGACAATTTTAGCTTATCCCATTTCTCAAGATTTGTTTTTGTCTTTGTAAGTAATGGATTGAAATTGAGCCTAATTATATCATTAATATCCTCGGACAATGTGATACCAAGGTATTTCATCCCCTTACGTACCCATCTAAACTTAAACTTTTCCACCATAAATGCAGAGCAAGTTCTAGAAAGAGGCATTGCCTCTGACTTACTCCAGTTAATGGAGTAACCAGAAAAGTTAGAAAAGGTCTGAATTATTTCCATTAAATTTGGCAACGATACCAGGGGATCCGACACTACTGCTAATACATCATCTGCATATAAAAGTAACTTGTGCTCACTTGCCCCACCCTTAACTCCTTTTATACCTGGATGCTTCCTAATAGAAATTGCAAGAACCTCTAAAAAAATTATGAATAGTAAAGGGCTCAAAGAACAACCCTGACGTGTCCCACGTGTCAGACTAAAAAAGGGGGAGACCATTCCATTGGTCATCACTGCAGCTCTAGGTTCTTTATATAGCATTTTTATCCATTTAATAAAATTTGTATTGAAGCCGAAATGAGACAGGGTGGAGAACAGAAACTGCCACTCCACCCTGTCAAAAGCTTTCTCTGCATCTAGAGAAAGAGCAGCAACTGGAACATCTTGTGTCTGACTGAGCCACATCAAATGCAAAAGAAGTCTGACATTGTCTGTTGAAGTTCTGTTCTTTATGAAACCCACTTGACTAGGATGAATGATGTTTGGTAAGACCAACTGAAGCCTTGTAGCTAAGATTTTGGTTAAAATTTTACAATCAAGATTAATCAGACTAATTGGTCTATAATTAGATGGATCTGTCACATCCTTCCCTGCCTTGGGGATCAAAGAGACCAGAGCTTCGTTAAAAGTAGGAGAAAATTGACCTTTATCGAACATTTCTTGAAATACTTTTTGCAATATCGGGGCTAATATGTCTATGAAAGTTTTGTAATACTCAACCGGAAGGCCATCGTAACCAGGTGACTTTCCGTTTGCCATTGTCGAAATTGCCTTTCTTATTTCTACCTCAGTTATTGCAAATTCTAATTTATCCGCATCGTGCTGTTGTAACTTTGGTACTTCAATATTACTCAGAAACTGATCTATTTCATCTTGGGATTTTGACACCGAAGATGTATAAAGCTTTTTATAATGTTGTTGGAAAATATTATTAATGTCTTTGGTCAGAAAGAACTGTTTGTCCCCTTGTTTGATAACAGGAATTATATTAGTATTTAATTTCTCCTTTAGTTGTCTAGCAAGTAATTTTCCTGATTTCTCCCCCGCCTCGTAAAAATTTGTTTTTAATCTGAAAAGTGCATGCTCAGCTTTTTTACTATATAATTCATTTAAGGTAAATTTAAGTTTGCAAAGTTCTTGAAATTTGTCATTACAGAAGTTTTGTAGCAAATCGTTTTCTTTCTTTTTAATTTCTTTTTCTAGATTTATAGTTTTTTCAATATTTTGCTTCTTCTTTTTTGTTGCTTGTGCTATAAATTTGCCCCTAATATAAGCCTTAGATGCTTCCCAAACTGTAGTTAATTCCTCAGTACTACCTATATTAATTTCAAAAAAAAGTTTTTAAGTCTTTCTTTACCATAGTTTTGAGTTGTGAGTCTGATAACAAAGATGTGTTTAACCTCCATCTTCCCCTTTTTTCCGATATTGAATTTATTTGAATAATTAATTCCACTGGAGCGTGGTCCGTCAGAGCTATTACATTGATACTGCAGCTAGCTACTCTATCCACCAGGGACGAGTGTATTAAGAAAAAGTCTATCCTAGAGTAAGTTTTATGGCGATGGGAAAAGAAAGTATAATCTCTAGTAGTTGGGTTGGTCAGTCTCCAAATATCAATTAATCCTATGTCCTTATTAAGCATTTGCAAGGCCTCCCTATCTTTCGTTGTTACTAGCGGTCGTAATAAGCTTCTGTCCAAAGCTGGGTCCAAGACCTCATTGAAGTCTCCAGCCATTATTATTTGACCGACAGTATTCCCAATTATCTTATTAACTTCATGAAAAAAATTACAATTGTTTTGGTTAGGAGCATAAATGTTGCATAACACAACAGGCGTTCCTTCTATGAGTGCTTCAATACAAATGATCCTACCCTCATTATCTTTAATTTCCCTTGATAAAATAAAATGTACATTTTTGTGAATAAGAATTAACACTCCATTACTTTTACTTGAAAAAGAACTGTGAAATATTTGACCAACCCACCCCACTTTGAATTTCTCTGCCTCTGTACCCTGCAGGTGAGTTTCCTGTATAAAAGTTATATCGACTTGTTTATTCTTTAAGTATGTTAATACCTTTCTCCTTTTAACAGGGCTACCACAACCATTTATATTCCATGACATAAATTTAACCAGTCTTCCTGACATTACTTAAGTTTTGAATATGATAAACAAGAAAAGGGTTCACAAGCCACATTTTGAAAATTAAAACCTGCCTAAAACCAGAATTCAGTAAAAAACATTTGTATTTGTTGCCACACATTACCATGTATCTTACAGTGTTCAACATTTTCCTGAAATATTCAACTTTTTTATCATAACAAAAAAAAGTGCAAAGAAACCTGCACCTAAACTTGAAACCAAAAATGTCCGACTGCCACAACACAGCCAGCTCTGAGCACCGCACGGTGCCCTCAACTAAAGAAACAAACAAGCAAAAAGAAAAATAAAATGTCACAATGGTCCGTGAGATTAACAGAGTTTCCTTGACGTCCGCGTTGCCCCCTTGCACACATTTTAGCATCATATAGTTCGCTCGTATATCACAAAAGTTTAGTTATCAGCTCACCTTAAAGCCACCAGTTCTACCTGTAGTGAGACCATTTCCCTAGGATTGATGATCCTCGATAAACTTCTCCGCCGCTGTAGCCGTATTGAAGCTCACACTTTTTCCTCCCCATTTGAAATGCAGCGTCGCAGGAAAGGCCAGGCTGTAGCGTACGTCGAGTTGCCGCAGTTTACGCTTCACCGGTGTAAAAGCTTTCCTCTTCTGAGCTAACTCCCTGGACATGTCGGGAAAGAAAGACAGGTGACATCCATCGCGTATACATCCTCGTTTTTCCTTCGCCATTTTGACCACCTTGTCCCTCGCCGACTGCCTCAGAAAACGAATCAACACCGGTCTCGGTGGTGGTCGGAATTTGGTGTTGGCCCAGGCTGCCTGTGTACTCGCTCAGTCACCATCTCTTCATCCAAATGTACATCAAGCCCCTCCGACAAAACTTTCTGTACATAATCCAAGAGAGTCCCATTTGTGCCAAGTGTCTCTTTCAGTCCCAGTAGTCGTACATTATAACGTCTACTTTGATTCTCCAGTACTTGAAGACGATTCCAAAGAGCGTCCATATCTTTTTCTTTGCTAGCCTTCTCGCTCCGCCATTGCTCCGATGCTTCTTCCAGGTGCATAATACGGGCTTCCGCCTCATCCATCCGTACTTGCATTGTTGTCACAGCGGTAGATAGTTCTGCCGTTGTTAGTTTAATGCTGGCTACATCTGTAGCAACATTTTGCAGAGTTTCGTTCATATGAGAAAGTTCATCAAATAGCCTGTCCAGTTTATCCGGTGGGGCTGTTGTTGCTATGTCCTCTTCATGCGACGGGTTTTTTCGAGTGGGCATGCGGCCTGGGTTTTTCGAAGTCATTTTTTCTCAGTTCTTTTCCTTTTGTCCAAAATTTTTTAAAGAAACTTCAGAGACAAACGTAGATGAGCAGTAACACGAATTCAAACGAGCGTTTACAGAAAAAATTTGACAAATAACTCGTGCGGGCTCAGCCCCTCTCTACTTTGCGTCCATCTTGGTCGCTGCACCCACGTGACGCTACATTCTTAAACATTAATTCTTATAACAATCCTCTAATATGACTCCTAACTGGAACTATGCTTTTATCTAAGAAGAGTAATAATCACCCAGACTATGTAATTTGGAGGGGGAGAGCAGACGGTGTGCGCAAACCGGCTGCTCACCTGAAGACCGACGAGCCACTGGGACCCAGCTCCAGGGGGAAGTGGAGGGGGTTCGGTCCAGATTTAGATGTGCTTGTATGCATTTTTGTTCTTTGGGTCAGCAAAAACTTTGTTATAATCCACTCTGGTGTTGTTCCTCTTGGAAACAGTAGAGTTCAGTAATGTTCCTTCAGTCAGCGTTATTTTTAGATCACAGTCTTTCGTAATCCTTAAACAGTGCAGAAAGAGCACTCCTTCAGTCCATAATTCCAGTAGAACAGTTATTCCTTTGCAGATCATGTTGAATCCCCCGTCTGAGTTACGTGGTAGAATCCCCTTTGCTCAGAGCATTTCTACCCTGGCTTGCAACGAGTGACCACCTCGCAACGACTCCCAACTCGTGTCTCGATCCAGTGCAATTTATACAACAACTGAACCTTTTGCATATGCAATGACTGCAATGACAGCACACTTAATTAACATACATGATGACAGCATTCATCGCCCTCCTCATTCGAGCACTGCTCCCATCCACCGACCTCGTGGCCTCTGCGTGCTCTGGAGGAACCAAAACCATCCACTCTGGACTGTCTCGCCAGCCCCCCCCCAACTCATCCTAAGACCCCTCCATGTTTGAGGAACTAAAACCACCTGTTTGGACTGTTTGGACCCTTCCACTCAGTCTCACTTCTCTATTAATGTATTTGTTCCATCCGCAGCTCAGAGCAGGCCTCCGGTCAGGAAACAGGTGTCAGACTCACAAAAATCCCTGACGTCTATTTCAAGCTTAATAACCTTTACCATGAACACTTGACTCCAGTTCACCTCAGCTCTTGACTTCTCACTTCATTACTAAGTTAAAAACCTCTTAGTTTAACAGTAATCAAAACTCTTTCTAAAGCATCTGTTTCATAGTAATCAAAACTCTTAAAAGCATTTCCATTTAATAAAGCATTAGTTCCTCATATTTGTCATATCTATCAAAAACATCAGTTTCCCTGGTAACCAAAAACATCACTTTTCACAGTGAGTTGCTGTTCTGACTTAGTTACTTCTTAAAGATTATAAAAATAGGTATTTGAGTTAGCTTTAACACATTTATTAGATTATAGCATGAATCAATTATAAATCACAGATTATAATATCACAATGTTCCCTTATTTAGCTGTTATTCTGTCAGTCTCACCCTTGTGGCTGATTCTGGGATCTCATATCTCCATGTTTCTCAACAACAAGCTTGTTAAAGGTAAAGGCTATAAGACCATCTCCAAGCAGCTTGATGTTCCAGTGACTACAGTTGCACATATTATTCAGAAATTTAAGATCCATGGGACTGTAGCCAACCTCCCTGGATGTGGCCACAGGAGGAAAATTGATGACAAATGGAAGAGACGGATAATATAAATGGTAACAAAAGAGCCCAGAACAACCTCTAAAGACATGAAAGGTGAACTCCAAAGTCAAGGTACATCAGTGTCAAATGGCACCATCTGTCGTTGTTTGAGCCAAAGTGGACTTCATGGGAGGCGACCAAGGAGGACACCATTGTTGAAAACAAATCATAAAAAAGCCAGAATGGAATTTGCCAAACTGCATGTTGACAAGCCACAAAGCTTCTGGGAGAGTGTCCTATGCACAGACGAGACAAAAGAACGTTTTGGCAAGGCACATCAGCTCTATGTTCACAGATGCAAAAATGAAGCATATCAAGAAAAGAACACTGTCCCTACTGTGAAACATGGAGGAGGCTCTGTTATGTTCTGGGGCTGCTTTGCTGCATCTGGCACAGGGTGTCTAGAATCTGTGCAGAGTACAATGAAATCTCATGACTGTCAAGGTATTCTAGAGAGAAATACCGTTTAAATTTTTTCTATATGCCTCATTTTTTCTATATGCCTCATTTTACTTTTTTTTAAAACAAATTTTAAATTCTAAACACATATATGTCTATTAACTGATTCAACTGTCAACCACAATTTTATTTGAATTGAAAAACTTCACTTATTGTGTCAAATATTGCTATTTGACAAAAATATTTGGCAATTAATTGTGATTAATTAATTACAAAGTCTGTAATTAATTAGATTAATTTTTAATTTTTAATCTTTATAGGTATATATCTATGTTTATATATATCTATCTGTATATATATATATATATATATATATATATATATATATATATATATATATATATATACTATATTGCCAAAAGTATTCGCTCACCTGCCTTGACTCGCATATGAATGTAAGTGACATCCCATTCCTAATCCATAGGGTTCAATATGACGTCGGTCCACCCTTTGCAGCTATAACAGCTTCAACTCTTCTGGGAAGGCTGTCCACAAGGTTTAGGAGTGTGCTTATGGGAATTTTTGACCATTCTTCCAGAAGCGCATTTGTGAGGTCACACACTGATGTTGGACGAGAAGGCCTGGCTCTCAGTCTCCCCTCTAATTCATCCCAAAGGTGTTCCATCAGGTTGAGGTCAGGACTCTGTGCAGGCCAGTCAAGTTCATCCACACCAGAATGTGTCATCCATCTTTATGGACCTTGCTTTGTGCACTGGTGCACAGTCATGTTGGAAGAGGAAGAGGCCAGCTCCAAACTGTTCCCACAAAATTGGGAGCATGGAATTGTCCAAAATGTCTTGGTATGCTGAAGCATTCAGAGTTCCTTTCACTGGAACTAAGGGGCCAAGCCCAGCTCCTGAAAAACAACCCCACACCATAATCCCCCCTCCACCAAACTTTACACTTGGCACAATGTAGTCCGACAAGTATCGTTCTCCTGGCAACCACCAAACCCAGACTCGTCCATCAGATTGCCAGATGGAGAAGCGCGATTCGTCACTCCAGAGAACGCATCTCCACTGCTCTAGAGTCCAGTGGCAGCGTGCTTTACACCACTGCATCCCACGCTTTGTATGGCTGCTCGGCCATGGAAATCCATTCCATGAAGCTCTCTGCTGAAGCACTGTTCTTGAGCTAATCTGAAGGCCACATGAAGTTTGAAGGTTTGTAGTGATTGACTCTGCAGAAAGTTGGCGACCTCTTCGCACTATGCACCTCAGCATCCGCTGACCCCGCTCCGTCAGTTCACGTGGCCTACCACTTCGTGGCTGAGTTGCTGTCGTTCCCACACACTTCCACTTTCTTACAATACAGCTGACAGTTGACTGTGGTATATTTAGGAGCGAAGAAATGTCATGACTGGATTTGTTGCACAGTTGGCATCCTATCCCAGTTCCACGCTGGAATTCACTGAGCTCCTGAGAGCGACTCATTCTTTCACAAACGTTTGTAAAACCAGTCTGCATGCCTAGGTGCTTGATTTTATACACCTGTGGCCATGGAAGTGATTGGAACACCTGATTGTGATTATTTGGATGGGTGAGTGAATACTTTTGGCAATGTAGTATATATATATATATATATATATATATATATATATATATATATATATATATATATATATATATATATATAGATAGATAGATAGATAGATATATAGAGATATATAGATAGATAGATAGATACATACATACATACATACATACTTACATATATAGATATCATCTATATATCTATATCCATCTATCCACCATTTTTTAGTTTTCTTCAATTTCTTGTTCATGCTTGTTCAAATATAATGATAACAATAAAAATAGGTCATAAGAGTTTAATTTAAGAGCCTTGGGAAGAATTGTATTTTTCAAATATACGCCAGTATGAACTGTGAATTTAAGCTAGTATGAACTCAGCATTGTGAAGGCAGTCATTAACAAAATACCACAAACTTGTGTGAGCCACACAGTCTTGCTCAATAGGTTTTCAAACAGCAATTTTGAATCGAACCACCTGCATCCTAGAATGGTACTTCAGAGAAAATGTAACCACTCAGTGATCTCTAACCAGACACATTACAGATAATGGCTCCACATTTAGTTGACGATTAAGTCTGTTTACAATAAAACTACAGTGTTTCAGTTGGAATTTGGCATTTTTCATTAGCAACTGAGCATAGTGATATACAGCATGTTTCAATGCTCCAAACATACAAAAAGATACTGCAAGTTGAATAATTGAGAGGTTCGATGAAAAGCCTGCCTGCAGTTTCTCGTGAATACGTGTTAAAAAACAACTTTCCTATAAATTAAGCTTTAAATCAAAAATCTGAAAGCACATTCGAGTTAGATTTTCACATTGTGAAAAAGAAAATTCTTGTGGCTACTGTACTTATGGAGACAATCTGAGCATTTTAGAGCAGTTTAGAATTTTCTTCTGATCTCCAAAAAACACTGCTCTCCACTCTAGCAACTCACATGAGAAATACATATGTTTACATTAAGAATCCAGTTATTATGCTGTAATTCTGGTATTGTCAGTTAGAGCTTGAGCTGCTGGGCATGATGATGTATAGCATGTTTCAATACGACATCTTGCTCTACAATCAAACTAATAAGCCCAAGCAATAATAACAAGTGTGCTTCAATGCACAATGAGCATGCTCACAAAAAAAACAACAACTGACAGTTAAAGCATTCAAACTGTTTAGCAAGGACCAGTGAACCACTAACTAGTCTGAAAAGCATGGACTTACCTCACTGCATTTCTCATCAGTAGGAAGAATGCTTCTCTGGCAGAGGTACAAAAGTTTTTGCCATAAATCGCAACCTAGTGGGGAAGAGACAAAAAACCCCCCAGCACTGTAAGAATATAAGGTTACTGCTGACATAAAGAGCAATAATAATATTTGTCAACAGTAGGCATTTAACCAACTCACTCACCATGATATAAGCATTACAGTTCATGTAGCGAAGGAATTTCTCTAAACACCAGAAACAGCATTTCAGACAGCACAAAAGGAACCTGGACAGGGTGTTATCAACACCTAAATGGACAAAGATCAACATGGTGATTATAGTACTAATGAAGTAACGAGAAATGTATGTGAGTGTGTGTGTGTGTGTGTGTGTGTGTGTGTGTGTGTGTGTGTGTGTGTGTGTGTGTGTGTGTGTGTGTGTGTGTGTGTGTGTGTGTGTGTGTGTGTGTGTGTGTGTGCACATTTTAATCTCTGTTCCAAGTATTCCAGTATGATCCTGAATAGCTGGGCAACTGAAAGAATTAGAGCTCCAAATGCCAAAGACCCTGTGTGATACCTGGAGAGAGAGAGAGAGGAAAAGCTCACCACATTGTTACTGCATTTAGTTTTGCTGTCGTTATGCATTAGCTATTCAATAATCTACTTTAATAAAAGATGAAACAGAACCAATATAGATGTTTGTACCACATTTAGCAAATAATGATCGTGAGGCTTAATAATTGGACTGTGTACTAACCTGATAGCCCTGTTAAATGATAAAAAGAGTGGACATGGTGGGATATCCTGAGGCTTCCTCTTGGCCCAGTAGTAGCTAGCAAACGTTCCAGCCAGAGTGCACTGCTCCAGGGCCAAGCTGAAGTTGACGAGCCAGAGGAAGACGAATAGGTTGGACAATTGTAACAGAAACAGGCAGCGGTGGTAGGATGTCTCCCCGCCATAAAAGGCAAATAAACACTTAGAACCCAGACACAATGCTGAGTTGGAGATGTTGGTTCTGTAGAAGGTCTGACAGAGACATGATGGAGATAAACAGAAGGTCATTTACAATGCAGTAGAATAGGTTTGTACAATATGAATTTCATTTATTTATTTTATATTGTGTGGTATGTTAATGTGAAGGGACATAAATTCTGTACTTTTTGTAAAGAATGTGAAAACGCGTACAGTATTTTCACAGGTACACAACAGTACACATCTGTTGTTCTGCTATGTGTGTGATATTGTATTAAAGTACCAAGTCTAAACTCAATTTATATACCACATCTTTATTTTGCAAGAACTGTGCAGAGATATAACTCCTAAAACAGAGTGCTATTCTTTGCCATCAGTGATTGCAGGTTAGATGGAATAACTGACACATTCTTATAAAAGCACATATGGAGATGTAAACCGTTTCATAAATGAAATGCTTTACTTATTTATTTATTTATTAAATTTTTCATTCCAGTTGACTTTGCAATAAATACCATGGTCAAATACAGGATATTGAATGAAAAACATATGTAGTTGGAAAACTGTTGCTCACTAGGATCTAACCTCACTGCCGACAAATCAATGGCCTAATTATAAACAGAGAAGTGCAGCTGGGAAAGCGCAGCAGCTGACTGCTGACAGGTTCAAAATCTTTTGGCTTCATGTACCTGTCCATTTGAAATCTGCTCAGCTGAGCCGGTGCTGTGATCCACTGGTTTCCATAGCTTTGATAGCTCCAATGTGATAATGTCATCCAATCTATATTTTTAAGTACAGAGCCTCTGTAGTATTTGTTTGACTGTGAGGATAAAATGTGAAAGGAAGCCCTTGCAGGTCATAGATGGAGCAGACAATGGAAAGGGCTGTCCATCTTGTAGATGCTCTGCTATTAAAAACTTTGAAGTACAATATCTTTTGATATTCCACTAGCACTCTTTCAAGAAGTACTTTCAAGCTGCTTCAACAGTTTGGCTCTGTGACTTGCAAAAACAGTTGAGTACTCCATGACTACTGCTCACCTGCTTGCTTAAAACAAAACCACCTTCAGGGACTGTGCCTCTGAGGTTTTTTGCCAGCTTGATTGCTTGACATACAGAAGCCACAGACTTGAGGTTATGCTTAATTGTGTTAAGTGTCAAATGTCAAGTTATGCTTAATTGTGTCAGGTGGACCCACCTGGAGCAGCCGGATATCAACGTTAGGATGCTCTTTGTGGATTTTAGCAGTGCCTTCAATATTGTAATCCCCCATAAACTGGTACATAAACTCACCAACCTTGGACTCTCCACCACACTATATTCATGGATTATGGACTTTCTGATCAACAGGCCTCAGAATGTCAGGATGGGGAACCTGACATCCAGCAACATAATCATGAACACAGGCACACCACAGGGGTATATTCTTAGTCCAGCACTCTTCACCCTCTTAACCATGGACTGTGCCCCACCCACTCCTCCAACACCCTGATAAAGTTTGCCAACGATACCACGGTGGTAGGCAACAGGGGCAACAACGAGACCTGGTACAGGCAGGAGGCCCAACATCTAGCAGGGTGACACCACCCTCCTTTTGCCACCACCCTCCTGGTGGATAAATATCTGGTACTCCCCACCAGGCTTTCAGAACTGAAGAAGCCTCTTGGATGAGAGGTGAAACATTTTCGACTCACACGAGGTTAGTCCAGTTGCCATAACTTATGCTTGCTTGAGACTTATCATGACCTGGATGACTGAGAACATCCACAGATTTATTCATACTCATTTTGGGGCGGACACCCTGCGGAGGGTGCGGGAGTATGAGAGACTGGCGAGGAAAGTGGCGGATTACAGGAACCACCTGCGGTTCAACCTGTGTTGC
The DNA here is from genome assembly GCF_022539595.1 of Amphiprion ocellaris. Classification (NCBI taxonomy): domain Eukaryota; kingdom Metazoa; phylum Chordata; class Actinopteri; family Pomacentridae; genus Amphiprion; species Amphiprion ocellaris. The sequence goes on from NC_072775.1 coordinate 27,256,484, forward strand.
AGGCAAAAAAGGATCTTTCCCAAAAGCTTATGGCTCACCTCCACGGTGAAAGGCCACAAAGCAGAAAGCATCCTAAAGAGGGCACAGAACCAACTCCTCAATGAGAGAGTTAGACAGGTTCATTTTACGCTCGATGTCCTACGATCAAAAATTGATGCGTTGGAGGAAGGGCTGGAGGCAGTCCTTCCTGGGCATGTTTGGGAAGCCGTTTCCAAGCACACGGAGACAGCACAGATGGCGCAGCATGCTAAGGGCAAAGAAAGGCAAACACGGAAATTTCAGAACCTTGAGTCCGGGTTCTATAGTTCCAGGGGGGAACAAGAATGGGCCAAAATACAGAGCTCTGAAGGAAGGACTGGCGGCAGTCCTTCCCAGGCGGCCACACAGAGCAAAACAGCGGAACTGGACACCTATGACAAATGGGTTAAGAATTTGTCAGACAGAGAGCTCACTCCAGCCGAGCGGGGGGTCCTTGCCAAAGGACTGAACTTTGCAGTCACACCAGATGAGTTACCGGTGGTGGACTTGGTGACGGCCACAGAATCGGCCATTAGGAACAATAGGTTGTCAGAGACAGAGGCGGAACAGATCAGGCTTAAGGTGTCGGCAGCACTCTCCAGTGCCAAGTTACCCCCGTCCAACATCTCCGCACAGGAGAAACGGGCACTGATAACTCTGCAGAAGGATCCCAACATCACAATCCTACCTGCAGATAAGGGGAGATGTACTGTTATCCTTAACACAGCTGACTATCACTCAAAGGTCAGCAGCCTCCTATGTGACTCAGCAACTTATGAGACCCTAAAACGAGACCCCACCAACACCTACAAACTCAAAGTGGTTAACTGCCTGCAAAAACTGGAGAAAGGTCAGATCATCGACCGGGCCCTGTACTACAAACTCTATCCAGGCGATGCTATCCCTTGCATATACGGGCTGCCAAAAATTCACAAAGAGGGCGCCCCTCTGAGACCAATTGTAAGCAGCATCAACTCTGTGACATACAACATTGCTAAGTATCTTGCCACCATCCTTTCCCCATTGGTGGGGGACACCCCCCACCACATAAGGAACTCGATGGACTTTACAAACAAGGTCAGAAAAATCAGCTTAGACCCTGAGGAAACTATGGTTTCAAATGATGTGACTTCGCTTTTTACTTGCATTCCCACTGGAGATGCAATACAGACAGTAAAGAGAAAACTGTTGCTTGACAACTCTCTGTCTGAGAGGACCAACCTCTCCCCCGAACAGGTGTGTGACCTCCTTAACCTTTGCCTCAGCACCACTTATTTCCAGTACAACAACGGTTTCTACAGGCAAAAACACGGCTGTGCCATGGGATCCCCTGTATCCCCCATTGTAGCTAACCTGTACATGGAAGAAATGGAGATTGTGGCACTGAGAACATTCAGTGGCCACTCCCCGAGGCACTGGTTCAGATATGTGGATGACACATGGGTCACCATCAGAAAGGGTGAGGTCGAACCTTTCACAGAACACCTCAACTCGGTGGATAAAAACATCAAGTTCACAAGAGAGGATGTCCAAGACAACTGTCTGGCATTTCTAGATTGCGTGGTACGCATTGAAACCAATGGGGAACTCAACATTGGGGTCTACAGAAAACCCACTCACACAGACCAGTACCTCCTGTTTGATTCACACCACCCACTAGAACACAAGTTGGGGGTGATCCGTACCTTAAAGCACAGAGCACAGAACATCCCATCAGAAGCGGATGGAAAAAGAAGGGAACACAAACATATTCACTCTGCTCTTCAAACTTGTGGCTATCCAAACTGGGCTTTTATCAAAACAGCAAAAAAGCGCAGGGAGGATAAGAAAGACGAGGACCACAAAAAGAGAAACAACATTGTCATCCCCTATGTGGCAGGAATTTCAGAGAAACTCAGGAGGATCTTTAACACCCACCAGATCCCAGTACACTTCAAGCCCAGCAACACTCTGAGGCAAAAGCTGGTCCATCCCAAGGACAAAATTTCAAGGGAGAAACAGAGCAATGTGGTGTACGCAGTGCAGTGCAATGAGGAATGCTCTGACCTGTACATTGGAGAGACTAAGCAGCCATTACACAAGCGCATGGCACAACACAGGAGGGCCACGACCACAGGCCAGGACTCAGCAGTCCACCTCCACCTCAAGGAGAAGGGGCACTCCTTTGATGACCACAAGGTGCGCATTCTAGCCAGAGAGGACAGATGGTTTGAGAGAGGGGTAAAAGAAGCCATTCATGTCAAACTAGAACGGCCATCTTTGAACAGAGGAGGGGGCCTCAGACACCACTTGTCTCCCACTTACAACGCCGTTCTTAGAGCCTCCCAAGGAGGTGCAGCCATCTGTCCCACTTGCAGTCAGGTGACCCCCAACCACCCTCCTAGAGGGCTGGGAGGGGTAACGACCGCCCATCAAAGGCTAACGACTCACATTAACACCTAACGAGTCTGTTGGTTTCGGGTCTTTGTCCACTTGTTTTTGCCACCACCCTCCTGGTGGATAAATATCTGGTACTCCCCACCAGGCTTTCAGAACTGAAGAAGCCTCTTGGATGAGAGGTGAAACGTTTTCGACTCACACGAGGTTAGTCCAGTTGCCATAACTTATGCTTGATTGAGACTGATCATGACCTGGATGACTGAGAACATCCACAGGCATAAAATGAATGTTTCCATCTGATGACAATGACCACTCACAGCCCTCTTCAAGAAAACAGGACATAATTCTGATGATGGATGATGATGATAGGAGGAGATTGCTTCCCTTACTCTGATATCCTGACCTGTCTCACTCCTGACCACCCAGAACTTTCTATACAGGAATGAACTGAACGGTTTTAAATTTGAAAATTAAGGAAATCCAAACAGAGTGATGATCCCAATATCTGAACTCAGTCTATAATATCAGCTCATCAGGGCACTGGTCCTAACTGAAGAAAATCTCACATCTAAAGGGTTTGTGGAGGACACACACACACGAGACATAAACAACCCCATTATCTTTGTCACTGCCATACAAAACACAGAGAGACTCTTATCCTAAGCATATAGAATTTTAAAATGTTATTGTCCTTATTGTTCAGTGTATATGCTTGTGTTCAGTTATATTAGAAGGTTACTATAATGTATCCTGAAATTCCAGATTTGTATGCATGTTTACACTTTTTTGATTATCTCAAGAACCATGTGAGATAAACCTATTGTGTTTGATGTAATTTTAATCACATGTTCAGTGGTATTTCAGATTCGTAGTCATAGTAGATATTTAACCATCGGGTTTTATGTCTAAGTAATGAACTCAAATGAAGTCCTAAAGGTATTTGGCATTTGACCTCTCCTGAGCAGTGAAGCTCAACACCACCCCTTGGGAGGAACACATCCACGATTGGTCAGATGCTGATTTGAATATGGCTCCAAAGAACTTTCTGTATAAAAGAAAGTTAATGGAATGCAAGTATGGCATTTACACATTTTTGTTTCTAACTTAATTTGGGCTTTTGTGGATTTTTTGTTGTTTCACGATGGCTTTATAGGTTCTTATCTACAACTCAGTATACCTTTGTAACACAACTATGCAAAACACCATTCTGTCTCTGTGTTCTTGAACCAACTCATCCACCAGATCTTGACAAAGACACGTCTGGCTGCAGTTTTTTCCCTTGTACTGATGCCAGTATGCAAGTATCAGTTTCTCTCTGCTAAACAGTTGAATTTAGAAATTCATCCACACACTGTCTGTTGCTTGTGAAGTCATTGTTGTCTGTTTGTTTGCAGTATTAATTAATAAATGTTTATGTATCATTATTGTCCTGAGGACTTTGTATTTCTTTGTTTGGGAACTGGAGGTCAATAAAATTCGAGTTCACAACTTCTGATAATAAGACTGATCAATACAAGTAGATTTGATGATTTATTAATACTTAATCTGGAATATTTGCAATTCATTTCTGAATTTTATATTTGGTGGTGCCCCAGATAGTAAATGAGTACAAACTTCAATTTTAAATTGTTATTTAGAATTGAAACAGCATAGTTATGTAGTTATGCTACATCTACATGTGCATATCAAAGAATTCACTTCATCTTCTTAAATGTTTATACGGAAAAATATTTACCTAAATCCTTGAGGGTGTTCTCTTTTTTCTTGTCAACATAAAAGGTTTTTCTTTAGCCACTCTCTTGAAAATTTAACAATTATGCAGCAGTTGGCCAGGTGTGTGAAGGCAAGAAGGTTGGCAGCATTATTTTTTCTTTTAAGCTAAAACACTCCTTTCACATTCTTCGTGCATTTAACCATGCTGAGCGTGAGACTAAAATGCCTCGAAAGAGCATAATTTTCCCATTTGAATATTTACCAGACATGTTGTTTAGCAGACCCTTCAGAGCTTGATTGAAGTATTGACACAGGGTGAAATTTACAGTCCCTTTTACAGATTCAACTGTTTTACAGTTCTAAGATTATGTCTGTATCATTATGCTTTGAGAGATATTTATGAAGCACACCACCATCAAGGAAAGTTTCATGACATGGTCTAAAACTTTGTATTTAATGAACTGAAAACAAAAATAGGCCATGTGTCGATCAAACATACATATAACGTGCAGAAACATACCGTTTTTAGTTGCTATTGTGTAATTTTCTCAGAACAAATCCTCCACAGATCTTCCTCTACAGTTTGACTATAGCGTTTTGAGATGTAAAGCCTTACATAATTCTTAAGATCACATTTGACTTTGTCATGACATTAGACAGCACAATGATGACAAAATTAAACAGCAGTTAATGTACCTCAGGGTTGCACGTACTGTTGACATAAGGGCAGCTCACATCAGGAGACATCACTTTGTAGACGGCTTCACCTGAGGATGCTAGGTATCTGGTTTCACAGGACCTGTTAAAGACCCATCTAATGAGCTGGTTATAATGTCAGTGGGTTATTTCATCTCAAATCATCAGGGGCCTTCTGCTCCAAATTCTGATTATCTTGAAACTTTTTTTTTTAACTATTCATGTTTAAAATGATACCTGTGAAATTTTAGACACATGTACCAAGTACTTTCCAAGATATTTAGAAACATAATATTTTTTAATTTATATTGTATATTATGACATAAATTTGATGATTTGATGATTTGGTGTAATTATCCCGATGAAAAAAACTTTTGTATCACAATGTTGCTTTTCTCTGGAAGAGCTTTACAAATGCAATTAAAGCCAGACGTTTATATATACACTTGCCAAGTATACTTAAAGGTGCAGTAGGAAAAGGGGAAAAACAGCCGGAATTTGAAAATATAGTGGCCTCCTCTCCCCTCTGTGGTTTAAGCCCATTCCAGCAAACAAACACAGGCAAAAACACTCCAGCTAAAAGTTAACATTTGCTAATGGTTTCATGTCCCTGCATTCTCAAGTGAAAATTCTCCTTGTAAACCGTTTTACCACTAAATCTTACTCTCACTATCCTAACTCTGAAGACCCGTAAGTCAGCTGACGTCTCCCACCAGGGGATAGATTTTCTGAAGCCTACAATGGACACAGACGGAGTTTAGAAGTATAGTTTCCTCTCAGACTATTTGAATTACAATATGGTGAATGGTTATTAGGACATGTATTAGCTGCCCTTGCTTTCAACTCACTTCTAAACATTTCCTAATTTGTAATTCAAGTAAGCATTTCCCATCTTAGATCAGTTAGAATCACTATTGTATGAATGTAAAATGTCAATATAACAAGAGGGAGGATGCTTTAAAAGAGCTATTATTTCTTCCATCACACTGGGTAAGAAGTTTACATTTACTTAGTAATTAAAAGTATTGTCTTTAAAGTCATATTTTTCTTTAAAATCACTTTTGTGTATCAAAATTACCTATTTCGAAAACTTCTTTAGAGGAAATAATCCTTGCTTGTCATGAAATGTCATAGAGTAAATCTGCTTCCTTTAGAATTTGCATGTCTATCTTTTTCTATCTTCATCCACTCTTCCACTACTCACACGCTACTTGAGCACACCAGCTCCCTATGACTCTGCATAAACCCTGGAAAACTACTCTACGCTACACAGCAAGTTGGTAAAATGGTGTAATTCAGACATACAAGCTGACATTAAGTCCTGCAAGTCTGCATCCATGTATTTATGAGAGTGTCGTGGACATGCTTTTCAAAATCCCCAACTATGGCACAGACTATTCATTCTGTGAATGATATGTCCAGCATGTAGGAAATATCAAATGGATATGCAAACAGGGTCTTTAAATTGTTTAACTTGGGAAGATGTTTGGAGTACCCTTCCACAAGCTTCTCACAAGTTGGTACATTTTTGGCCTTGTCCTTTTGACAGAACTGGTGTCAGTGAGTCAGGTTTGTAGGTCTCTTTGGTTATACATGCTTCAGTTCTGCTACCAATCTTCAATTAGATAGAGGTCAGGTCTTTGCAATGACCATTCCGATATTTTGCTTTGTTGCCCTTAATGGTTGAGCAAGCCAATGTTATCCCAAAAAAGTCCTTGTGAAATTCTGTGAATATCTCCTCATAGTTTGCGGTCTTCTCCATGTGAGCGCAAAAAAAATCTGACATTTGTTTTCTTTCTATCATTTACAGAGCCAGGGCTGTGTACAAAGTGTCTCGCACACAACAGTATTCTGTCAAGCCAGCAGCAGGGGGTGTTCACACTCATGCACAGGCATAGACTGCAATTTTTTAAACACAACTTCCCCCTTAATGTCAGGGTTTCTGCCCAGCCCCCCTTTCTGTCTTCTTCCCTCTCTTTCTTTCCTTCTTTCTCCTCCTTGTTTCACCCTGTATCTCTGTCCTTTCTGCTCCTCTGTTGCTCATCCTCCCACCCTCCTCTCTCCTTCTCTCCCTCATTTCAACCTGCTTGTCTCCTCCTCGGCCTTGGTACCTCCTCCCTCTTGCTGCACTCCTGGCTACTGTGAATCAGGGCACATTGGATGCAACAGCAGTTGCATCCAATGTTTGAGGACGCAGCTGCGTCTTGTTACGGCGCCCATAAATCCTGGCTCTGCTCCCCAAGGACCATAAAACACACAATTTGACACATGATACATGCAAAGTACAACTAACATGGAAACTGATTATAGTTTACTGCTATGGTGTACGGCTCTGGCATTAAATCCATCCATCCATCCATTATCTATACACCGCTTAATCCTCACTAGGGTCGCGGGGGGGGGGCTGGAGCCTATCCCAGCTGACTCGGGCGAAGGCAGGGGATACCCTAGACAGGTCGCCAGTCTGTCGCAGGGCTACATATAGAGACAAACAATCACTCTCACATTCACACCTATGGGCAATTTACAATGATCAATTAACCTCAGCATATTTTTGGACTGTGGGAGGAAGCCGGAGTACCCGGAGAAAACCCACGCATGCACAAGGAGAACATGCAAACTCCATGCAGAAAGATCCCGGGAAAGCCGGGACGCGAACCAGGGATCTTCTCGCTGCAAGGCAAAAGTGCTAACCACTACGCCACTGTGCAGCCCTCTGGCATTAAATATGCTATATATATAGCTGCTGGTAAATTCAAAAATATGTAGATGAGCAAATCAAGTATAGTAAGGGCAATGCAGAGTAGATTGGTGGAAATGGGCAGCTGGAAGCAGTGGGCCTGAGGAAAGTCCACAGCAGCATCCCACAGATGGAGATTAGGCCAGTTGGTGGGAGAACAACCACAGATCTGAAGCATCCAGCTCTGGGACCAGGGACACTCTGAGAATGTTCTGCCTGTGTTGGTTCTCACCGGGTGCTCCAGCTTCCTCCTACAGTCCAAAGACTTGCTGAGGTTAAATGGTGATTACATTGTCCACAGATGTGAGTGCTTGTCTAGGGTGAACCCTGCCTTCACCCTAAGTCAGCTGAGATAAGCTCCAGCCCCCTAACCCCTTGCGACCTTACAGAGGATAAACTTGTGTATAGGTAATGGATGACTGTGTGCTAGCATGTCATTTGTTTGAGAATGTCTAATATTACATTTGTTTTGCTTCAGCAATGAGAAAGGTACACCTTCAATTGAAACTTCTAAAGTCCTTGGCACAATTTTCTAGAATTTTTCAGGCTGCTTAAAAGCACAGTCAGCAAAGTGGCTGTACACGTCTGACTCACCCAAGTGAAATAATCTGTTCATAACAATTGCTGGAAAAATCACATCAAAGTAGATGCTCAACAAAACTATAGTTTGCTTTCGACTTCAACAGTACATATTAAATCAGAATATCATCAAATTAATTAATCCCTTACTTTTGAAATACAAAGCAAGTGTAAAATTTAAGTGTAAGTTTTTTTTTCAACTCTTGCTATTATTGCTGTTGACCACTCTGAAGGATACATTGCTATAAACCCCCAGTAGGAGATACATATAGTCAACAAGATAAAGGTGATGACTGGAAAGAATAGTGTAGACATGATGTAACTGATGGCCCTGCAAGAAAGTAAAAACCATAAAGTCAGGAAAACAACAATTCTACATTTATATACTATATTTCTTCAAATAATCACATTTTGAAAGATATTCACACGTTAAATATCTTCAAGTTTTATGATATTCCTTCAGTCATGAGATTTCATACTTGCTAGCTTCTCTGAGCAAGGTGACAGCCATTAGGACTCTTCTTCTTAAGAAGATCAACATCAGGAAAATGGAAGCTTCAATCACTCCCAGAGTTACCACTGAAAAGGAAAGTTTTCATTATTTATATTTTACAGTCAAGCCTCACAAACATCTGAATTACTACAGATCCTTTAAAAAGTTATCAATCAAGAATGAAACAGAGATTTATGACAACTAGCTGAAATGGATGCAAATACTCAATATTTTACCAGAATTAAAAATGTGAATCCAAATGGAAGGTAATTTGCCCATCAAATGACAAATAAGGCTGTGATTCAGGTTTTAAGCAGGCTGCCCAACAGCTGTCGGACGACACAAAGTGCTTCATCAAGGTTTTGTTGGTTTCCATGTGCTTTGCATTAGTTTTATTTGAATGTTAACTAGACAGTCACATTACAATAAAAACACAGCTTTCCTGACAGATGCATTTGTCATGATGGAAGAAAACTGCCAAAACATCATTTGTGCAATTTTTGTATTTTGTGGGTACTTCTGAGCAGTCCTATCCAATATTTCATATAAAATTAAAATGTTTTGGAAGGTAGGATGTTAAGTTATGAAAATGTCATTTCTAGGGCTGGACTATCAGAACATTCGGTCATTGTAGTGGTATCCGAAAATTAAGTTTGAGATCTGAATACACAGATCACCCCCCCTCGCTGTAGCTGAAGCATTTGTAAACAGAAGACAAACTGCTGAAGACAAACATATCCATGCTAATCCTGTCAGACTCAAGACGATGAACACCCTGAGGAGCAGAATCATAGTGCCAAGCGAGAGATGGAGCAGTATTTGGCGGATTCTACTAGAGTCCAGTCTGGCCCACTTGGATGGTGGAAACAAAACTGTAACTGCTACCCTAAACTGGCATTAGCAGCCAAGGACTGCCTGTGCATTTCGGCCCCTTCCACCCCATCGGAGCGCATTTTCTTGAAGGCTGGCTACATTGTGAGCAAAACCAGGAGTTCACCCTTGCCTGAAAATGCAGAAATGCTCATCTTCCTGGCACATAACATGAAGGGATAGTAGGTAGGCTACTGAAATGTCCGTTCATGTAAATATATACCGCTTTTTTGCACTAGCTGTCATATATATATACACACACACACACACACACACACACATATATATTTATACACATACATATACACATATATATATACATATACACACACATATATATATATATATATATATATATATATATATACATACATATATATACACACACACACATACATACATACACATATATATATATACACGCATACACATGCACGCACGCACACACACACACAATATTGTTAATACAATTTAATTCATTAGGTAAATGTGTAATTGTCTCAATTGGTATTTAATTTGTAAATACACATGACAACTTTGCACACCCTTGGCATTCTCTCCGTCAGCTTCATTAGGTAGTCTCCTCAACAAGGGCTCAGAACTTCTGGGAAGTCCTTCAAGACTGTTGGAAAACCATTTCAGGAGACTACCTCATGAAGCTGATTGAGAGAATGCCATAAGTGTATAAAGCCCTCTTCAAAGCAAAAGGGGACTACTTTGAAGAATCTAAAATATAAAACATTCTGATTTGCTTAACACTTTTTTGTTCACAACATAATTCCATATGTGTTGCTTCATAGTTTTGATGTCTTTAGTATTAATCTACAATGTTGAAAATCATTAAATATAAATCATTGAATGAGAAGGTGTGCCCAAACTTTTGACTGGTATTTATTTAAGAATGCAGTGATTTTTAATGACAGTCACCCACTGATCTGAAAAAAAAAAAAAAACAGACTTACAAAATATGATCCATGTCTGTCTGAGCTGTAGATAGATCTGCAGGTCTGTCTGCAGGCCAACCTCTAAAATGGCAACTTCAGAGCCTTGTCTGTATCTGAGCTGGGACCAGACTGTGGAGCAGTACCACATACCTGCGCAGTCACATATTGAGAAATTAGAAAAATGCTGGTTAGAGATTTCAGAAACATGTCACTTTCATTAGTTGTTTGATTATTTCATGGCATAATTGAAGCATGGTTTGAAGAGTTGTTCTTTCTGGCCTCCCTCGGAAAAAAGATTTTTAATCTCAAGGGACTTCCTGGTAAAATAAAGGTTAAATAAATAAAATAAAAATAAATTCTTTTCAGATCTCAGATGTCACCTTCACATAATATTTGACAGCATAAGCTGTTGAAGCTTCTCCCTACATTAGAATCGCCATGTTCTATAAAAAAAAATCCTTTCTGAACAATATAAAGTCCTGAGTACCCACCATATGCCAAAAGCAGTAGAGCGGCCATGATGGTAGTCCACAACAGCAACCCAGCTGTAAACCTCAGTAGCAGGATGAAGACCAGACTAACAGCCAAAGATATCAGCAGACCACTGCCACAGTGTACAGAAAAGTACAGTTAAAAAAAGTACACAAATATCATGCTTTAACAAAAAACAAAAACAAAAAAAGGACAAGTAAGTTTTGCTGAAGTAAATTCTATGGGTGTATAAATGCTCAAACATGGCAGAATAATAACCTAGTCATAAAGTTAGTGAATCTGTTCAAAGTTTCTGAACATGGGTCACAGTTTTTCCTGCAATAGCCAGATAATGTATTAAAATTCTGTTTGTCTGGCATCATTGCTGCAATGAATTCATATTGACTTTAAATGCACAGTAAGCTAGTGGAAAAACAATGCGGCATGTTCCACAGTTTGACCTCACTGATATCAGCAGAACTCCTCATTTAATCAGTTTTCACCTTGTCCTGCAGTTGTGTGTATTACTTGTTTCATATTTATGTATTTGAATCAAGATTGGGTTGGAATTATTTTCTATCAATTTCCTAATCAAAATTACACAAATTTGTTTTGCTGCACTATAAACAAATACCACAGTTACTGTTTGCTGCTACTCCTACTCATACTAGTTTTGCTGCAGACAAGTGCTGATGAACATTTCTTGCAAAAATTGGGGTAATATAGACTGCCCGACCAAACAAAAAGTCGCATACTCTAATATTTTGTTGGACTGCCTTCAGCAGGCAATGACTATGGCACTCATTCGCTATGGCAGTGTTTTGATAAGCTTCTGGAATGTCACAGCATTTATTTCTGTCCAGATGTTACCATTCATTTTTTGTCAAGATCTTATAGTGATGATGGGAGAGTTGGACCGCTGCGCAGTCTTCTCCAGCACATCCCAAAGATTCTCAAATGGGCTGAGGTCTGGACTCTGTGGAAGCCGATCCATATGTGAAAATGATGTCTCAGGGTGCTTTCACACCTGTTAGTCCGCTAGAGTGGTTCGTTTGGACCCAAAAGTTGTTACAATGTTGCTATTTTCAACTGGTTCGGTTCGCATTCACACCAGTGTTTTCGCAGTTGAACCCACTCCAATTAATGTTATATCTCCCCCCAGTCGTTTGGCGGCGCTGTTTACAAAACAAGGCGTTTACGATGACGTAGGTGTACGCTGATTGGCGCAGCATGTGAAGAGGGAAAAATCCCGGAAGCTACGGAAGCTCCCGTAGACCAAAAAGTCTGCTGCACCATCAAGCCGGTCCGAATGGAGACAGGTTTGTGTTCTCACCAGGAGCGAACCGAACTGGAGTTCACATAGAAGCGGACCGAGACCACCTCCCGAAAGTGGTCTCGGTGCGGTTCGTTAGTCCGAACCAAAAAAATCTGGTATGCTTTCACATCAGCCCAAACAAACCGTACTTGCAGGTGTTGCGGACTAAAAGACGTAGGTGTGAAAACACCCTCATGCTCACTGACCCACTCGTTCATCATGAATGAATCCTGGCATTGTCATCTCGGAATATGCCCGTGCCATCAGGGAAGAAAAACTATTGATGGAAAGATCTAGTCATTCAGTATATTCAGTTAGTCAGCTGACCTCATTCTTTGGGAACATAATGTTGTTGAACCTGACCAACCCCAGATCATAACCCTAACCCCCACAGGCTGGTAGGCACGAGGCATGTGATGAGTGCATCACTTTATCTGCCTCTCTTCTTACTCTGATGCACCCATCACTTTGGAACAGGGTAAATCTGGACTCATCAGATCACATGACCGACCACATTTGTTCCTTGAAGGTGATGGTTCACCACTATCCTTTGAGGTTTTAATGATGCATTGGATGGTTCTTAAATGGATTTTAGTAGTTTCAGAAATCTCCTTAGTTGTTTTCTTTGCTTGATGCAGGCCAATAATTTGACCCTTTGGAGACAGATTAGCATCCTTTCCATGACCACAGGATTTGTCTTCTGACATGGTTGTTTAAGAAATGAGAAGTTCCTCACTGCATCAGCTAGGGTTAAATAAATTGTTGCCAGCTGAAACGTATTCATCACTGCAGTAATTATCCAATGGAAGGCTCTTACCTATTTGCTTAGTTAAATCCAGGTGGCGACTTTTTTTTTGTCCAGGCAGTGTATCTCTAACACAAAATTAGATGTTGCAGTTTTACACATATGCTAATCACCTATGTGTGTGTTGTCTGTGTAATTACATGAGTATCCATGCCCATGACTTGGCATAATCTTCCACTATGTTCATGACCACCTCCTTAGTGTCCACTAGTCCTGTTATACCCCTGAAAATTGGGAGAGAGATGTATTGGGACACGTACAAAGGCGGATATTCTACCACAAATTAAAAGACTCATGGACCCATCAGGATTACTTAATTAAAGACAAATATATTAAAGGTGCCACATCATAAGAATGTGTTTGTATTGAGTTTTGTCTGTTTGAAAAACTTACAGTAAAATGAAAGTTGTGATTAAATTAAGTCGCTACTACTGCAATTTCTCTAGCTCTCCCTCAACTACACATGGTCTGGGCTTTACATGCCAGAAATAATTTTATCCACGTTCTACATAGAAGCTGTAACCAATAGTCATCAAGTTAAATATTTGCATAATCCTTTCCCGTTGCTGCCCTCTTCTTCAGTGGAGAGCCATTCTGATTTTACCAGCTGCCGTATGTTCCCCCAGGTTTATTTTCTAGAGCTGCTTCTGCTAAAGCTAAAATATCTCAGCCAAAGTACACCAAATGTTGGCAGCAAGAACAAATTTCATGAGTTTTCATGCACTCCAAGGATTCATACACACAATAACCAGCAGTCACTTCAGAGCCACTCCCAAGCTGCACCTGTGAACAAATAATTGCCCCCCTGAACCTAATAACTGGCACTGCAACTAAATGTTTGAGATAGCTTGTGATCAGCCTTTTATATCACCATGGGGGAATGCTGGCCCACTCGTTTCTGCAGAATAGTTTTAATTTGGCCACATTATATGGTTTTTGATCATGAGGTGCAAGACTGGACTTTGAGTCGGTCACTCCAAAACCTTAATTTTGCTCTTTTTAAGCCATTCAGAGGTGGATTTGCTTGTGTGCTCTGGATCATTGTCATGCTGTGATGGCCCTGCCCAGTAAACTGTTGGGGCACATTGGTTGTCCATATGTTATGGATTGTTTCCTCAGGTGGCTAAACTGCTGGCAACACAGTAGGTGGTCTTCCTTGCTTGGTGCACTTTGGCCCAATACCTTCAGGCTACAAAAGGTCGAACCCCTTAGCTGTCTTTCATTGGTCATTTGGTTTGTGCTGCTACACCAGACAATATTATTATTAGTAGTAGTATTTCATAAAACAGAAACTTTAGCTGGAAATACCTGTGTCATCTCCCATTTTTATCATAGCCTTTTTGCTGGGTTATGACAGAAACCCATATAAACCCATTTGGGCTTGAGTTTTAGACACTGCTGGGAAGGCTCACCACTGTTCCATATTTTCTCTATTTGTGGATAATGGCTCTCACTGTGGTTTGCTGGAGTCCCAGAGCATTAGCAATGGCTTTTGTAACCCTTTTCAGACTGACAGATGTCAATTACTTTGTTTCGCATCTGTTGTTGAAATTCTGTAGAATGTGGATTATGTGCTGCTTTTTGAGACCCTTTAGCCTTCTTCACAATGTCAGACAGGTTCTATTTCAATGATATTTAGATTCAACAAGCTTGGCAGTAATCATACATGAATGTGGCTGGTGAAATTGAATCCAATTGCCAAATGAGTTTGAACATTTAGTCGATTGACAGCTAAATTACTTTTTTCAGCATTTACAGCATTTTTCCTTCAAAAAATGAAATCATCCTTTAAAAACAGCATTTTGTGTTTTCCTGTGTTATCTTTGTCTTACATTAAAATTTGTTTGATGATCTGAAACATTTTTGTGTGACAAATATGCAAAAATAGAAGATATCTGTAGGGGTGCAAACTTTTTCACAGCACTGTAAAGTGCAGTGAGTTTGTTACAGCTGTTAAGTAACCTTTGTCATAAAACAAAGACAGAAATTCCAAAAGTATGTAAGAGAAGAAATTCTGGTACTTAGCAGCATGCTGGAGTTCAGTAACACTGCGTGGCATTTCCAGAGCATCTTTAAACCTGGTTCTGTTCGCTACAGTCACAGTCCCATTCAAAGTGATGAAGTCTGGTAGACATCTCCGGAGAACTGACATACATGTGCATACATTGACAGATTCTTAGAATGTTCAATTTGAGGGCATTATAATTGAAAACAATGTCAAGGTAAGACTGAGGTAACATTTTAGGGGAATTAGATGCTTACATGGTCTACTTGGTACAATCATGGAGGGACAGTCCTCATCTCGCAGAACCTGAGATGCTGGCTGGAAGAAAAAGGAGAGAGAAGAGTTAGGTTAAAGTTTGACTTATATTGTTGCTTTGAATCTAACCAGAGCATAAGCCATACCCTTAAAATTGTTATAGGCACTGGTGTGTCTTTGCTGTTCTATAACTGCACAATCAAAACACTTGTTAGTGGTGAGGTTTCTGTTCTACTGTGTACTGAGTTTGTTCACATACTTCAAACAAGCATAGAGCGGATCATTTGGAAGTTGGAGCTAACAAAAGTTGAAGAATTACTTCTTTAACTGAAATACTGGAATGCAGAAAAGGGAGTGGACATCAAACCTGACATTCTTGCAAATATCAACAGGTGGAGGCCCTTAAATGGCACAGTTGGCCATTTGGGTGCACAAACTCTCCCCTTACATCATGCTCCTCATCGTCATTGTCAGTAGTGAATCCCAGTCACCCCTTGCCATCTTACACACAGGCTGCATTGTTTCAATGTCTTCCATCTGATTATATCTGTTGGGTGCCAATAGTGCACATTCTGTCACCCATACCTGTTTCAACTACACTAAGAAGAAGCCAAAAAAACTTGACATTAAGACCAACAGAGACATCAAAGGGCTTTTGAGTAGTATCCTGTTTCACTTTAGTTGTTGTTATAGCACATGCCATTATGTTTTCCAAAAAAAATCTACTTTGAGTTGGATTACTCTTTTTCCCGGCAGTGAATGGACAGTTGTAAGGTACTTCCTTGTTTAGATTTTTTTCCGTTGGATTGCTGGAAACCCTGGAGTGGGTTATTTAAGTTGACTGTTTGAACTGTATACAAAAGTTAGTTAAGAAAGCCCGGACTGGACTGTATTTCGTTTTATGGTTTCGTTTTGTGTTGATTATAGAAAGGTTTTGTTCCTTTTCCTATTTGTTGTGGTGGTATTTACCCTTGTGGTATTTTCACTGAATTCTATGTGATCTATAACCAGGTTTATGTGTTAACATTGAACCTTTGTGGGGTATAAACACTGTACATGTAATTTCTGCGGTCCCAATACCAAACTAATTTAAAAAATTTGCATTGTTTTCAAATTTTAACTTTAACCATTTTTCTATTCATGGTAATATTTCTGGAGATATTTAACACCCACACAACACACTTTTTGAGGATGACAATACAAAATTTCCACTTCTGAAAACATGAAATTCTCAAAATTTTACCAAATTATTTTACAAAGGTTAGTTTTGGCTCCCAATTAACAAACACGTAAACTCTAAACAAAATCTGAGATGGTGATACAATGTGCTATCTGAAAATATACAGTCTGATACTACTGTATATAACTTGTTGATAATGCAAGCACCAATATCTTGTATTCCACCAAGTAGCCATACGCCATTTCCTAATTTTCTCCATTTTACTAATCTGTGTACAGACTCAGTTGGTTCCATTGTCTTTGCAGTTTCCTGTATTGCAATCATTTCAATGAAATAAACTATTGCTTCAATAGTTATTAGCTTTAACTCAATCAGGATCTGTTCTGTTTCTATCACAATTGCTTGAAGTACACAAAGAAACCCTGCCACTAACTAGCATCTTTGGATGTAATTGCAGTATGACACAGAAACACCACAAATGATCACAATGTCATAGACCATTTTCATAGGCTTAGGGCATAATTTAAAGCTGCAGCTTTAAGGGCATGGGCAAGATCGAAGCTGAGGCCTTCTGGGAAGCTCATAGGTAACAGATTGCTAAATTACTGAGAGCCCTGAAGCAACTGAAGACAACAAAAAGAACCACTTATTTGCTATACCCAGTATTATATGCAATTTTATCATCAGCACTTTAATGGATTTTGAGTATATTTGTGAAAAATGGACAGTAATTCAATAGATTTTTCCTTTTCCATAGACATGTCATTAATTGCCAGAAGAGCTAAAGATGAAAGTATAAGACCACAGTGAGTAGTGATGAAGAAAAGCGCACATCCTGTTGCTATATGTGATTCTGATAATTGTCTAGAGACATCCCTTAGTGTCACTAATTGACTGTGTCATTTTTTGTTATTGATTACTTTCTGCCAGACATCTTGCTGTCTTACCTTGTGTTGTCGGCCAGACAACTTGACACCATAGCCTTTTGTTACCCTTTGTTCACTTACTTTTGTCATTGATTAGCACCAATTTGTTCATCAACCCCTGTTCACTTCAGTGTTTACATACTGTCCCCTCCCTATCCTTTGATCATCTGTATAAAATATTGTGTTCTGCCAGTGTACTGGGTCAGCTTACCTTCACAGACTCACACTTTGTTGGTAAGCCCACCAAATGCTGAAAGACTAATAAAACACCTCACTACAGCAAACTTTGGATGAAGACTATGAGTGAATTTCTTCAACAGAAGAAACCAAGGCTTAAGCTCCAGTAGGCAATTGGAAGGGGGATAATGGGGGGTTAAACCCCCTTTGTTAGCAAAATGACCAAAATCCAGACAAAATGCAGAAATTGTTATTAACCAAACATCCTCCTTCTCCATCCCACAGCCTAACTGCACTGTGGAATATCTAGTTACAGGTAAAAGTCTGCATTTAAAGCTTTAGTAAAGCAAAAATACAAAAGCATTAGCACACTTTAAGCAACAAAAGTAAAAGCAATCCTTATGCACAGTGGCTTTATCAGAATATATAATAATAAAATAGTGCAGAATTCGATATGTGCATATTATGTTATTGGTGCAGCTGGTAAAGTTGGGACTAATTTGAATTGCTTATACTGTTTTGTTATTTCATCTGTAATAATAATAATAATAATAATAATAATAATATCACATCTTATGTTGTCTTTTTTAGTAATCTGAATTTTTAAAGCAAATCAACACTCAGTTAATCAAATAAATGTAGTGAAGTTTAAATTACAGTATTTCCCTCTGACATGTACCTTAGTAGAAGTTTTAGGTAACAAAAATGTAATTACCTAAGTAACATAGAGGTAACTCAAAAGTGTACATAAGTACAGTACTTAAGCAAATGTTACTTAGCACTCAAGGCTAATCTTAACACTTAACAAGAAAAGTGGCTAAACAATGCAATAGGTTGAAGCCTGGTTAATCACGGCAGTTGCCAAGATGTATCTGAAGCTCCTGGAGTGAACAGAAGGGCAATGTTATTCTTGTTTCAGAAATTCTAGTGTCAGGGCATTTCAGGTACAAGAATGGAAATTTTGACAAGGGATCTAGTGATCTACCTGATCTACTATTGCAAATGCCTTCAATAGTTCACTGGAATTTCAATTTAAAGTTTCTGATAGGTCTGTGTGGGAGAGGTTTGACATGATCCAGGATGAATTTAAGAAACATAGCAAAGATGGGTAGAGAAGAATTAGATCAGTTAATGAGGGCAATAACAGAAAAGGAGATGGCAGCAGAAGAAATGAGAGGATTTTACAATAAGTGGGCCAGACCAAATGGGGACTGAGTAAGAATGGAGAGAAGGACAGCAACAATAGGAGATGTGACAAAAACACAATAAAATCGTTTTGATGCACAAAAGCCAAGCTAATAGAAAGCTGAGAAGGAAAGTGTTAAGAGTTGAGAAAACTAGAGATGAAGGGTGAGGAGTGAGGACAGCAAAGCAACAGAGGGGATGGTGGGAATAATGCATCTGCAGAGGGGCTGAAAGGGAGGCTGAGAGAGAGTATGGAGACATGGCAAGAGTTTGAGACCAAGCTCTTGCACAACGGCAAGGGAGAGATATGACTGGGAGGGAAGAAGGTTACAGGCTAAAAGCTGGAGGGTGGCGAAGGGGCCTGAAGGGGGATCACTATGCCGGAGTCACGAAGGCCTGTGCAGACCAGCAATGTGGGATTATAGAGGAGCTGTTTAACTGTAATCAGATGTTTGTCTAAACAGGGGGCTGTAGCCCACAGTCATTTACACAATGTCAGCTGTAGGCTGTCAGAGTGGCAAGAAAAAAAGATGGGAATTCCCGAACAATATCAGAATAGAATACAATAGAATATGTTTAATGTCATTGCAATTTGCAATCAAACCGGTTACTCTTTTAGTGCATAACAAATATCAATGAAATCAAATCAAATCAAATCAAATGCCTTTATTGTCATTGGACAGATGTAGAATGAAATTCTGAATGCCTCTCCTTCGTGAGATAAAACGATAACAACAGGTAAGACAAAATATATATATAAGAAAAATAATTAGATAAAATAACATAAATAAATAAATATTGCACAAACCCACCCAAAACGGCACCGCCCATGCTCGATGTACTGGATTAGGAGTTGTTGCACCGGTTTAGCTGCTTCATGGCACAGGGGTAAAAACTGTTTAATAGTCTTGAGGTGCGCGTCTTGATGGACCTGTAGCACCTTCCTGAGTGCAGCAGAGTAAACAGGTGGTTCCCTTCCCACCCTGGGGTGGGAAGAGTCCCAGGTTATGTTTGTGGCCCAACGCAGGCAAGCGGGTGTTGTGTGTTCATGAGTTTCTGTGCTGTTTTGATGACTGTGTGCAGTGCTTTCTTGTCTGCCTGAGTGCAGCCTGTGAACCACACCAGAATGTCATGGCTGAGGATGCTCTCCATGGAGCACCTGTAGAAGGTCAGCAGCAGCTGCTGCGACACATTTTCCCTCTTCAATGTTCTTAAAAAGTACAGCCGCTGCTGTGCCTTTTTCACAAGAGAGGTGGTATTCACTGTCCATGTGAGGTCCTGTGAGATGTGTGTGCCCAGGAATTTGAAGCTGCTCACTCTTTCCACCATGTCTCCATTGATGTAGAGAGGAGCAGGCTCCACTCTCTTCTTCCTGAAGTCCACAAGCAGTTCTTTTGTTTTGGTGGAGTTCAGTGCCAGGTTGTTGATAGAACACCATGCAGTCAGTCTTTGAACTTCGTCCCTGTAGACGGTCTTGTCATTGTTCTGGATCAACCCTACTACAGTTGTGTCGTCAGCGAACTTGATGATGGTGTTCGATGAGTGGGATGCTGTGCAGTCGTGAGTGTACACAGTAAAGAGTAAGAGCGCCCAACACACGTCCCTGTGGGGCTCCAGTGCTGAGCGTCGGGCTCGGGGAGTGATAGGACCCCATCCTAACTGACTGTCTGACTGTTGGCAGTCTATTAAAGAGTCCATAATCCATTTGCAAGTGGGCTGTTTGATGCCTTGGTCCAAGAGTTTAGACACCGGTCTGCTGGGGATGCTGGTGTCAAAGGCAGAGCTAAAATCAACAAACAGCATCCTCACATAGGAACCAGGGTGCTCCAGATGGGACAGTGCAGCGTGAAGAGCTGTGTTGATGGAGTCACCTGTTCACCTATTGGCTCTATATGCAAACTGATGCTGGTCTAGGGTCAAGGGGGAGAGATGACCGTATGTGGTTTTGTACTAACCTTTCAAAACACTTCATTACTGTGGAGGTAAGGGCAATGGGTCTGTAATCCTTTGGGCTGGTGATGGGTAATTTTTTGGGTATCGGAATAATGGTGGCAGATTTAAAGTGTTTGGGGACGGTGTATGATGACAGAGAGAGATTGAAGATGTTGCAGAATACCTCAGCCAGCTGGTCTGCACAGGTCTTAAGACTCTCCCTGGTATGCCGTCGGGTCAAGCAGCCTTCCTGGGGTTCATACCACGGAACACTCTCCTGACATCCTCCGTACTCACAGTAAGCAGCTGGTCATCAGCGGATGGTAGTGGGGGTGTTGGTCTGGCCTCTGCCTCAGTGATCTCAAAGCAGGTGAAGAAGAGATTGAGTTCCTCAAATAAATGTGAGGCGCTGCTGATACTGGGAGAAGGATCCTCCCTGCCCTTGTAGTTGGTGAGATGTTGGATGCCCTGCCAGACGTGGCGGGGGTCTCTCTCATCGAAGTGCCCCTTGATCTTCCTCCCGAAGGCTGCTTTAGCTGCTTTAATGCCTTTCTTGAGGTTGGATCTGGCAGCACTGTAGAGATCCTTGTTGCCAGATCTGAAAGCTATGTTGCAGTCTCTCAGCAGCAGCTTAACGTCATTGTTCATCCAAGGTTTGTTGTTCCGATAACATATGTAAATAAATAACATTCCCAATTTTTTTTCTATAAATGTGGTTTTTCCCGACTTACAGATGCTCGGTAATGGCGGTTTGTATAGTTGTTTCTTGAGACTTGCGATTAGACTGGACTGGCATCTCGCTTCAGCTTTCTGTGTCGCCTCCACCTTCGGCAATCGCAGGCACCGATAATCAACAGAAAGCCTGGTGATCTGGCTATGTATAGGGGCGGCTGTGGCTCAGGTGGTAGAGCGGGTCGTCCAATGATCGAAGGGTCGGCGGTTCGATTCCCGCTCTGTCCTAGTCATGTGCTGTTGTGTCCTTGGGCAAGACACTTTACCCACCTTGCCTCCAGTGCTGCTACTCACACTGGTGTATGAATGCGTGTGAATGTTGGTGGTGGTCGGAGGGGCCGTAGGCGCACATTGGCAGCCACGCTTCCGTCAGTCTGCCCCAGGGCAGCTGTGGCTACAAATGTAGTTTACCACCACCGAGTGAGAATGTGTGAGTGAATGAATAACGGATTCATTGTGAAGCGCTTTGAGTGCCTTGAAAAGCGCTATATAAATCTAATCCATTATTATTATTATTATGTCTTCTGGTATATTGTGCGAGTGCAGAAATTCGCTCGTAACAGGTGATTACACTGTAGACCTATAGTCAAAAGATTGTGGGATTTGACTGTCTAAAAATACAAAGCCAAATTCCTTCTATGTGAACATTGTCAATAATACTGTTCTGATTCTAGCTGGATTATTTATTTTCTCCACTGACCAACGTTCTCAACTAAAGCTGATGGATAGCCATGAAAGTGCTCCTATCATCCCTGTTAAAGCCGCAGTGCGATCAGAAGACCTCACAGCGGTAGACAGGTCGCAAGGAAGAGGAGATGGAAGAAAAATGTGCTGACAACCTAGTGTCAATTAAGGAGTGTGGCTCTCTGGATCTACTGATCATAACTGACATTGTGGTTAATGTAGCTTTCCTGGTTACCTTGTCAAATACATTGATTTTGTTTTACTGAAACCTGTTTGTAGCAGGAAGAATATGTCAGCCTAAATGAGTGCATTTACCGCAACTGATCACAACCACTTTGTAACAGACACTGTGACTGAGACAGAGACTCAGAATAGCTAACGATACAGTTACTCTGAATGTCATTGTCTTGGCTTTCAGCATCACGGCAAGGAACTTGCATGATATCATCTTTATATCATGTTCAGCTACATTTTGAGACTTTGTCAATTAAAATTTGAAACTAGATCCACTTAGATATGTTACACAATTGTAATACAATATTGTGTTACTTTTCTGTGTACTCCTTTTATTTAACCCCAGATTACCAAATTAGTAATTCTTGGTCAATGTGGTCATGTTTCAAAGTAATAAATGTACATCATGTGTTACTGTAGTGATACCTTGTTGGGGTTATTAAAACCCGGCTTACAGAACTGTCTGTAATATTCCCAGTAACTTTTGTTGAATTTGTGTTGGAGCTGCATCTCAGTGTAGGTTGCAAACTTGTCTGGGCACTGTGACACGCACATCTGGAAAAACATAAACACAGGCAATATGTTTGTTAATTACTTACATAAAGATATTTGCTGCTATTAGAGACATCTAGATCACACTGACACTTTATCAATGCCAAGCCAAATCACATTCAGCTACTAAATCAAGCTGCTAATAGTAATAAGTACTTTTTACTGGCGACAATTTTTTGAGCATTGAACAGTTTGTTACACTCTTTGTTTGAATAGATTGTGGTGCATTTATTACGTTTCAGTAAAAAAAAAAAACAACACTACTGTTCTGCAGTATTTGAAAGAAAGAGTAGATTAGTAATCTCTGTCCTAATATACACACGTGGACAAAATTGTTGGTACCCCTCGGTTAATGAAAGAAAAACCCACAATGGCCACAGAAATAATTTGAATCTGACAAAAGTGATAATAAATAAAAATTCTATGAAAATTAATCAATGAAAATCAGACAATGCTTTTGAACCGTGGTTCAACAGAATTATTTTAAAAAATAAACTCATGAAAGAGGCCTGGACAAAAATGATGGTACCCTTCACTTAATATTTTGTTGCACAACCTTTTGAGGCAATCACTGCAATCAAATGATTTCTGTAACTGTCAATGAGACTTCTGCACCTCTCAGCAGGTATTTTGGCCCACTCCTCATGAGCAGACTGCTCCAGTTGTTTCAGGTTTGAAGGGTGCCTTCTCCAGACGGCATGTTTCAGCTCCTTCCACAGATGTTCAATAGGATTTATATCAGTCTCATAAAGGCCACTTCAGAATAGTCCAATGTTTTCCTCTTAACCATTCTTGGGTGTTTTTAGCTGTGTGTCTTGGGTCATTACTCTGTTGCAAGACCCATGACCTGCGACTGAGCCCAAGCTTTCTGACACTGGGCAGCACATTTCTCTCTAGAATACCTTGATAGTCATGAGATTGCATTGTACCCTGCACAGATTCAAGACACCCTGTGTCAGATGCTGCAATGCAGCCCTAGAACATAACAGAGCCTCCTCCATGTTTCATAGTAGGGACAGTGTTCTTTTCTTGATATGCTTCATTTTTGTGCCTGTGAACATAGAGTGCCTTGCAAAAAAGTTCCAGTTTTGTCTCGTCTGTCCATAGGACATTCTCCCAGAAGCTTTGTGGCTTGTCAACATTGCAGTTTGGCAAATTCCAGTCTGGCTTTTTTATGATTTGTTTTCAACAATGGTGTCCTCCTTGGTCGTCTCCCATGAAGTCCATTTTGGCTCAAACAACGACGGATGGTGCCATCTGACACTGATGCACTAATGTACCTTGACCTTGGAGTTCACCTTTAATGTCTTTAGAGGTTGTTCTGGGCTCTTTTGTTACCATTCGTATTATCCATCTCTTCCATTTTGTCATCAATTTTCCTCCTGTGGCCACGTCCAGGGAGGTTGGCTACAGTCCCATGGATCTTAAATTTCTGAATAATATGTGCAACTGTAGTCACAGGAACATCAAGCTGCTTGGAGATGGTCTTATAGCCTTTATCTTTAACATGCTTGTATATAATTTTCTTTCTAATCTCCTGAGACAACTCTCTCCTTCGCTTCCTCTGGTCCATGTTTAGTGTGGTACATAAAATGTCACCAAACAGCACAGTGACTACTTGTAACCCTATAAATAGGCCGACTGACTGATTACAAGTTTGTAGACACCTGTTATGCTAATTAGAGGACACACCTTGATTGAAAATGTCCCTATGGTCACATTATTTTCAGTCACCATCATTTTTGTCGAGGCCTGTTTCATGAGTTTATTTTTTAAAATAATTCTGTTGAACCACGGTTCAAAAGCAATGTCTGATTTTCATTGGTTAATTTTCATAGATTTTTTATTCATTATTACTTTTGTCAGATTCAAATTATTTCTGTGACTATTGTGGGTTTTTCTTTCATTAACCGAGGGGTACCAACAATTTTGTCCATGTGTGTATATTAAAGAGAGTAATAGAATACCTGTGTTGTGGGACACTGTAGGTTGATGAGTACTGCCGGGTTGGTACATTTTAAGATGTTGAAATAAAACAAGATGGGTTTTCTCCTGAAAAAAAGTGCCAATGTTAATCTCAATTTATAATTTGAAACAAGTCAGGAATCATTTTGTGGTGAAATACTGTAATAATACATTTATCTATCCTGCAACAGCTCTTTTTAGGTTTGTGATTTCAAACATCTTTCAGAATCAATGCCCCAGAGCATATTGTTGGTATTCCCTAAATGTAAAATGTGAATACGGACAGCAATTGATTCGTGTGAACGGCACAGAGAGCAAAACAGTTTTCAACCATGAGTGGAACATAGAAATCATATTAAAAACAAGATGAATTTTAAATAATTTTCTCTGCTACTCTTAAATGTTTTGAGTCATTTTGAAAGTAGATCTTATTTTGATCAAACCAACAGAGCCATTATCATCAAGAAAAACAAAATAATTCACCAGTGAATTGTGAATCAAGTGAAGAAGCTAGGATTGAAGTTCACTGCTGCATTGGTTGCATAAATGAGGAAATGAAATGTCATGTCAGACAGCTTCTTGAGGTTCGGCAGGAGGCCACAGTGTTTGATGAGGACAACTTGCCAGCAAACAGGTTACCAGTGTAACTGATCTAGAGGTAAAGTGATCTCAGGGTTAACTCAGAGTTTTTGATACCTCCAGCAAACACCAAGACCTACTTACAGACAGTTTTGAGTATTAGCAACAAAATCTCAGCTTTTTAAAAATACTGAAGCAAAAGTGAAACATTGTCAATTTGAAATTTAATAGATCATTGCATTGAATTCACCAAGTATTTGGGCCCTTGTTATATACCTTATTGTTTTGTTAATTTCATTTTAAAAGTAAATGTAGAAATGTCGAAAGGTAATGGCAAAATGACAAGTATTTGTGAGTTTAAATCACAACTAAGCTAAATTCTAGTATTTACAAAAGTATTCAGTGTCTTTGCCACCCTAAATTGTGTGGTTCTGCATCTTGGTTGTCAAAATTATCCTTGAGATAGTCTACAACCTGACTGAAGTCCACCTGTGAGAAATTATATTAAAAGAAACACACCTGTCTATGTAAAGTCCTACAATTTTTATGTATGTTGGGTTTAAATTAAAAGATTAAAAATACTAGTGGAACTCCAAAAATTAGAACATTGTAAAAAATTTCTTGTTTTTCGGAAATTAATTTAAAAATGTAAACTTTCATATATTCTATATTCATTACACGTAAAATTAAATATTTCAAGGCTTTTTTTAATGATTGTGACGTATACCTCATTAAAAAATTGGACATAAATTATTACAATATCTCTTGAGATTAATCTAAAAAAAAACACAATACAGAACTGTTTAACCTGTGGAAAGTATATACACTCAATACTTGTTTGGGACTCCTTTACCACAAATTATTTATCAATACAGTGTGGCATTGAGGTGACTAACCTGTGGCACTGCTGAGGTGTTATTAAACCCCAGGTTGCTTTGGTGACTGCCTTCAGCTTGTCTGTTTTTTAGTCTGGTGTTTCTCAAATCCCATAATATCCCACATAGGGTTTTGTGGAGTTCAGGTCAGGTGTGCTAGCTGGACGATCAAGCATAGTAATATCATCATCAGCAAACCATTTGGTAGTAGTTTTGGCACTATGGGCAGCTGCAAAGTCCCGCTGGAAATGAAAATCAGCATCTCCATAAAGCTTGTCAGCATATTGAAGCATGAAGTGCTCTAAAATCTACTTCCAAATGGTTGCGTTGACTTTGGACTTTATAAAACACAGTGATCAACGACAGCAGATGACATGGCACCACATATCATCACAAACTGTTTGAACTTCCCACTGGACTTAAAACGCCTTGGATTCTGTGTCTCTCCACTCCGTCTCCAGACTCTAGGATGTTGATTTCCAAATGAAATGCATAATTTACTTTCATCTGAGAAAGGAGGACTTGAGAGCACTGAACAACAGTCCAGTTTTTTTCTCCTTAACCCAGGTAAGAGGCTTCTGATGCTGTTTCTGGTTCAGGAGAGTGTTGATTTTAGACATGTGACAGTTGTAGCCTCTTTCCAGAAGACATCTGTGCTTGGTGGCTCTTGATACACTGACACCAGCCTCAACCTACTCCTTCTGAAGTTCCCCAAAGTTCTGCTCTCAAGACTGCGGTCATCCCTCTTGATTGTACACCTTTTACTACCTCACTTTTCCCTTGAAGTCAACTTTCCATTAATATGCTACAACATTCTAAAAATTTTAATTTTATAAATTATTTTTTTGCATTGAGTGAAACATCTTTCACTTTATGTTTCTATCTCATGCTGTCTAATACATTCATCTAAATATACTATAATTTTGGTGTGGTCTTACGCCTAAATGTTATGACCTATAAATAATGCATGAATGCACACCTAACTGCAAGATAGAAATATAGGCAGTTCAATGTCATTTTGGAACAGAGCCTGTTTGTAGGAGAAGAGAGTACAATGTTCAGGCACCTTCTCAGCCCCTGATTGCTACAGTTTCTCCTCCTCCTTTTTCTCTCTCCCTCTGTCTGTGTCCATGTTCGACTGAGCTGCTGCCTAATCAGCAGCAAGTGGAAACGCCTGCAGAGGGGCTGCTCTCCTGCCACCAATCAGCACTCCTCCCCATAAAACTCTGGCTCAGAGAGACATTAGTGCCAGATCGTCATCTCTACTACATTCCTTGACCAGATCCCCAGCAGTGTCTCTAGATCGGGATTCTCCTGCATTTTCTTCATCTGCTCTGTCAAGACCTCCGGGCATGAACAAAGTCATCGGGTTTACGTGCTTGCCTTGACTTTGCAATACGCTACTAAATTCCAAATTCCACGCACACACTGTTTGCCACCACACAGACTCCTACCTGCCTCGTCCCAACCCCATTTTGCCAGTTAAATTCCCTAGCCTATACTTGTAGTATATTTTGTGTTTCATGTATAGCTCTTATGTACTTAGAATTTTTCATGCTCTGCCTCCTAGCTTCTCAATCTACAGTGTTATCCCAGTTTTGACTCCTGTACCCATTTTTTACCGAGTACACTCATTATT
Organism: Amphiprion ocellaris; assembly: GCF_022539595.1. Taxonomy (NCBI): domain Eukaryota; kingdom Metazoa; phylum Chordata; class Actinopteri; family Pomacentridae; genus Amphiprion; species Amphiprion ocellaris. The sequence continues at coordinate 27,284,427 of NC_072775.1, forward strand.
TTTCAATTTTTACTAATCCTCTGGTCTCATTGGTCTCGCAATTAGTGACAGTAGCATTTATGCTTGACTACCATGTACCCCCTCCACCATCAAATACCACATCAGAACATCCTGCTCAGTTCTCCCACACATGCATAATATGGTGGCTTTTTTTAAAAAAAGAGAAACCTAGAGTAATACAATCCCTCCAGCAAAGATGGGTTGTAAATCTTGCATTTAGACATGGCCCTTCTGTAGCTGGTCAGTCTATTAATTCAAATAACACAATAGAATTTTGTGTTGTGAACACCTGCATGCTGTTTCAAATGCTCTGGGACGCCACACGGACTTTTTTGTAGAGATCTGGTGTGTTGTGTATATGAACAATGACTTACGCATTGGAAGTTCCTTTCTGACCACAGAACTGGCCATAACTGTCTGTTGGATGAATCATTTTCCTGGGGTCCCCATGCAACCAGGCTGAGCAGACAGACAGGTAGGGAGGCAAATAAACAGAAAGCAAGTAGACTGCATCATATAAGCAATGTGAAGATGACAGGCAGTACATTTTCCATTTTGTGTGGTGAATGAATAATGACTTTTACTGGTTTCCAACCATACAATAATATTTGTGTGTGTGTGTGTGTGTGTGTGTGTGTGTGTGTGTGTGTGTACAGACTCACCCACTATCCCAAGGGCAACATATGAGAGGATGACAAGAGTGAAGATCAAACAATGTAAGATATCGGTGCAGCTTCTAAAGAGACAGATAAGAAACAGGTAACAGATGTTATAAAAATGTAAGCACTTGTCTTTTGGCTCCATGATTACTATTCTGTCTTGTTGCAAGTTGTTTATAGCATATTGTATGGATACAGATTAGGGCTGTACAAAGAACTTCTTGATCACATGAAATTGCACCTACTTTTCAATGAATGGAGGATCAACTGAATGGAGGATCAATTGAACCTTGTTATGTTAACATAAAATCATAACAACAGCCTCGAAGGGGAACAGCGTGCACATGCCCATATTCAAGTGATATCTGAAAACAGACCGGTATCATTGGTGATCCCAGTCTTCGCTCCTCACGGGCATCAGTGAGTCCTGTGATGAGATCGGGAACACCCCACAAGAGCTGCAGTTTTGGAGATGCTCTGACCCAGTCCTCTAACCATGACAATTTGGCCCTTGTCAAAATCCTTATGCTTTCCCATTTTTCTGCTTCTAACACATCAACTATGAGGGCAATATGTCCACTTGCTGCCTAATATATCCAGCCCAGTAACAGGTGCCATAATGAAGAGATAATCAATGTTACTCACTTAACCTGGCAGTGGTCTTAATGTTATGCATGATCAGTGTATATAAGCAGTAACAATCCAAAGTATGAACACACCTTCTTATTCAATGGTTTTCATTTATTATAATTATTTTCTGCATTGTAGATTAATACTGAAGATGTCAAAACTATGAAACAACACATATGGAATTATGTTGTAAACAAATCAATCAGTCAATCACAGTTTAGAGAATAGCTTAAAAACAATACAGTGACTTAAAACAGGAAAATTACACTTGCATATATATATATATATATATATATATATGTATGTGTGTCTATATATATATATATATATATATATATATATATATATATATACATACACACACACATATATACATATACATACATATATATATATATTATTGCTGCTCTGAGCTCTCGTAGGAAGGGGTCGCACTTTTCCTTGCTTTGTTTCTATCTCTGTTCTCCCCACTTCCCTCATGTCTTCTGCTTGCTGCACTTTTTTGTCTTTTTGTCTCATCTCGTCTGTTTGACTTGGAGCGATCGCTTGGCACTGGACTTTTGAAACACCGCACAGGCCTATAGGGAGCCTACCTGCCCGGATGGGAGTTTCGGAAGGGAATCATGTGCCTGGCACCCCTATCCGTTGAGGATGTGGCGCCCCTGGAACAATAACAAACTCCTCTGGAAGTTTCATGGCCAAGAGATAGCTCTCCTACACCCCCCCCCACTTTCCCAAGGACAGTTGTTGACTTTTGGACCAGGCCAACCGAGGACGTCTCCATAGCAACCTGCTGTGTTATTGCACTCCCACCCTCGCGAACTGAGACACTGGGGGTCTGAGATGGAAGTAGATGGGCTACACGCATACACACACATCAGACTCATTGAGGACTGAGCTAAACATTCGCACACATGCCCATATCCCTCCCCCCCCCCCCGCCTCCACAAGCTTCTCTCGCTATACACAGGGGTCAGGAATCTGTGCACTGCTGCACAGGAACCGACTAACAGTGCGGTGCTCCCCCCTCCACCACCCCACATCCTTATCCCAACTATCCTTGTGTTATGTCATGCTTTGCCTGTTGCGGGTTTTTTTTTTTTTTTTTTTTTTTTTTTTTAGGTTCCGTCTCAAATTGAATTTCCCAACATTGGAGGTTTCATTTGGTACAACAAGCCTTTTTTTTCATTTACCCTTTGCTATCCCTACCCAGATCCCAACATGTCTTTTTTCCTCAAGAAAGGTGCGCACAGCACTGCGCAGCAGCCGGAGCTGTCATTGGCATGGCAGCTCAAATGAAATTTCATTGTATATGAAAGTGTGCAATGACTAATAAAGGTTTGATTGATTGATAGACATATATATATATATATATATATATATATATATATATATATATATATATATATATATATATATATATATATAGTGGGGATCGAAAGTTTGGGCACCCCAGGTAAAAACTTGTATTAATGTGCATAAAGAAGCCAAGGAAAGATGGAAAAATCTCCAAAAGGCATCAAATTACAGATGAGACATTTTTATAACATGTCAAAAAAAAGTTAGATTTTATTTCCATCATTTACACTTTCAAAATAACAGAAAACACAATAATGGCGTCTGCAAAAGTTTGGGCACCCTGCAGAGTTAATACCTTGTACTGCCCCCTTTGGCAAGTATCACAGCTTGTAAACGCTTTTTGTAGCCAGCTAAGAGTCTTTCAATTCTTGTTTGAGGTATCTTCGCCCATTCTTCCTTACAAAAGTCTTCCAGTTCTTTGAGATTTCTGGGCTGTCTGTCACGCACTGCTCTTTTAAGGTCTATCCATAGATTTTCGATGATCAGGTCAGGAGATTGTGAAGGCCATGGCAAAACCTTCAGTTCACGCCTCTTGATGTAATCTACCGTAGATTTTGAGGTGTGTTTAGGATCATTATCCATTTGTAGAAGCCATCCTCTCTTTAACTTCAGCTTTTTCACAGATGGCATCAAGTTAGCATCCAAAATTTGCTGAAATTTTATTGAATCCATTTTTCCTTCTATTGTTCTATTCATTCCTGTGTAGAAAGTTCTATGTGTTAGGTATTGAGAGATTAGAAGGTCAGGATGCCAATCCTGCAGAGGTGTGGTTTTCCTTACAGTTGACACTTTATGACCCTTATCAGTTTCTAGTCGAGGTAGGAGGCATCCTGTTGTCTGCAAGAGTGCCATGAGCGGTCCTTTAGTAGTAAACATCCGATCAGCAGATGTTCCATTTGGAGGTGAATTTTGGGTTAGAGGTCTCCTGAAATGGGGTCTTACCAAATTTACTGCTTTGGGAGAGGATCTTTGGATCTTTGTGTGTTGCTCTGGAATGTTCTGCTCCTTAGTACGCTACACTAGACTGTACAAGCCCTGCACCTAAAGTTAATAGCTCAGCAATCTTTTGTAAGCACATACTGAACACATGTATTACAGTTTTTCTTAACTGATAAGACACCAAATTCCATTCACTGCACACAGCCATCAACTGACTGCACACATTTCTCAAAAACAGGACAGTGCTGCCCAAATTTTGGATACTATTCATGGTTTGCACACAGTTTCCAAAATTCTTGCACTCTTTTTGCAAAAGACTGAACATGTTTTTTGCTCATTTGAACACACTTTTTCACTCATAGCACACATTTTTCAAAAAGTGAACACTACGAAGAAGAATTGGGACACTGTTCCAACACTGCTGTCACAATTAAGACACAACAGGTCAAAACTGAAAACACTTTCACCAATGAACTGCACACTATAAAACCTGCTGGGAAGCAGAATTAGCTGTTCAGAATGCAATCTGTTGTTGAGGTCAGCAGATGGTAAAGATGGCGCATAAAGTAAATGGTTTCAGGTTTACTGTGGTTTACTTTACATGTATGTAAATGTTGTTTGTCACTTCAGTGACATGTCTATACTGGAACAATACAAGCAGTCAGAAATGTTCTGAGAATACTGTAAAAATCTTATGTATAATTCTGGTTCACAAGTGTCGGTAAAATTACAGAAAGTGTACATGACTGACTTTTTCTCTGTTTGGTGTGCGTTTGTTCCAGAGAGTTTTTCAGTTGGATTCTGATGATACACATGAATACATCTGGGACAACGTTAGTGTTCATAGAGGACTATTGATATGGGAATAGTTCGATATGAACCCTCAAGTTATTGTGGTTTTTCTGCCACCATATTCTCCTTCTCTGAATCCTATAGAAGAATTATTCTCTCCATGGAGGTGGAAGGTATATGAGCGGCAGCCATACTTTGGGAAAATCTATTGCAATCAGTGGTTTTGGCATGTGTTGATGTTTCTGTTGATGCATGTCAGGCTGGATCAGACACACTAGGTCTTTCTTTCCACGTTGCCTGGCCAGAGAAAACATAGCTTGTGATGTTGATGAGGTCCTGTGGCCTGAGCAAACTGAAAGAATTGATGCAGATGTGGTGTAAATATCTGCATACTGTACTGTGTGCAATACAGTGCTGTATTTTTTTTGTCTAACATTATTTTTATTTTATAATGTACAGTCAGGCACTGCAATGGCCCCATCTGAGTAATTTATAGGATGCATTTGTGTTTAAGTTGTAATTTTTGAGGACTGTATCATTTTTTTACACTTCATGTGAAAACACAGTGAGAGAAGAGTGTTTTATATTTAGCAGTGCAGTGTCCTACTTTTGCTTCGTGTATTAATTTTGAAAATAAAGTTCAGATTTTGAGAATAAAGTGCGATTTTGACACAGTGTGCAGTGCTTTGTGAACTGTGGTCAAATAAAAACTGTGCAGTGTGTTGGGAAATGTGTGCTATTTTTCAGGAACAGTGTCTTATCAATTGAGAAAAACTGTAAACACATGGATGAACTGAAACAAAAATTGATGACAATGTGATCAATGTGATCAGATTTTCTAGCAGTTCGGACGCCTGAAGAAAAAGATAAATACACAAATGAGATCAGTTATTTTGTTGGTCTGTAGTAGAACACAAAATACAGATGACAGAGAGCAGGAGCATACTTTTAATGAGATGGGACGTAGCTGAAAACAGACTGAACAACTGCAAACGTATTGATGGCAACCCAAAATTGATTTATTTTTCATTAATGAAAAGAGAACCAGGAAGAAGGGATTTTATAGTTGTTTGTTGTATTTTTTTTTAAAAATTATTTTTTCATGACAAACAAACAGAACATCATACAGACAGAATAATAGCCTTCACAGTATAATACAGTAAGGGCCAAGCCAAGGTTACAAGTATCCAAGATTGTCAATATAAAACGTTGATCCTCCAGGTCTTCCTTGAGTAAGCACCTTCCATGTATTTATGGGTTAAAGTTTGTTTGGCGTTTGCTTATTCCAAGACATATGGCCTTGCATTCTCATACAGTAAAAAAAAAAAAACTCATTAAACAGCTCAGTGACAATAAAAACTGTGATTACATTATATTCAGATGAGATTTCCATTTTTCCTGAACCAGATACCTTTCACATTTTTGAATTGCATGTTTCAGAGCAAAAGTCAGTCGTTCCATAACGTACATTTTCTGAATTTTTTCACATTCTGTGACTTCTGGGATATCTTTACTCAAGTGTTTGTTGTTATTGCTTTTTTTGTCCCTTGCTAGCAGTATTTGTAGTAAATATCTATCATGCTTTGTCAGTGAAGAAATCAAATTTCTGCGGTAAATTACATCAAAGTTGAAGTCTAATTCTCGGTGCATTATTGATCTAATCTGTCAATACATCTGTCTAGTACTGTGAAATGTTCGTGTATTTCCAAAATATGTGAAAATGGCCGGCAGATGTCTTTCCACAAAACCTCCAACATTGACCGTATTCAGGCTTGTCACTTTGGAATTGTTTGATTTTGGGGTGTTACGTCAGGCATGTGCAGGGGCCAGGGGCGGAGGGGGCTGAAGCACCTGCCCTTTTGCCCCTTCATGCCCAATGTGCCCTTTTGTCAAAATTGTTTTTTTAAATTTTATTCAATTTTGTTTTTTAATTTGTAAGTGAGTGTGTGTGTGTGCGTGTGTGTGTGTGTAGGTGTGTGTAGGTGTGTGTGTGTGTGTGTGTGTGTGTGTGTGTGTGTGTGTGTGTGTGTGTGTGTGTGTGTGTGTGTGTGTGTGAGACTAAAAAGTCTTTGAGGCCCAAAACAATAAATAAAACTAAAATAAAATGAATAATAATTCAGATCTACCCTTGGTCGGTCACATGATCCACGTAGACATCCCTCACTGCTCTGAGGTGTCCAGATGTGCCCTGTAGCTCAGCGCTAGTGTCGCTAGTCTGCAAACCGAAGACCCAAGGGAGGACTTCAACAACTGATGTTTCGGTGAGGAGGTTTTGCAGCGGTATTCGTTTGTGCACGGTGTATTTTTGCAAGATGACTGACAAAGTGAAGTGAGCATCCTGTGTGTGCGTCTGACGCTGCACACACCTCTCATAAGTTGTAGCCGCTAGTTAACAACACACAGCATGCTGAGAGGATAAAGTATGCCAGGCTTCTTTTTGTTTCTGTATGTTTCTTTTGTCATGGGCAAATTGTATCAGAGAGATGCATTATTTTACTGTCAGTGAGTTGCAGTGCATTTCCTGTGTTTCTAGAGGCAATGAGGCACAGGCTATGTTATTTCACTAAAACTATGTACATACATTTTCACATAATTTTGGACTATTGCAGTATAAATACAGTAACAACAATAATCAGAAGAATTTTAATTGTGATTTTCTCAACCTCTCATTTAAAGATAGTACTTGTTTATAACATTTGTATATATAGACAAATTAAATATAATATGCATAAATATAAAATATATAACTTTTATAACTTTGTTGTCTTGTCTTGTGCAAAGTGGATAGTCAAACTGAATAAAAGCATAAATACATTTAAATACATGATTTCTATATCATTTAATTTTTTTTTACTTTATTATTAGCACTATGAATAATAAAGGGCAGATTATGAATCAGTACAGCATATGTCTTGAAAAGGTATGAAATTTAAAAGCAAGGACTCCAGAAAGAGTAGCCACAGTTAAACAGTCCAGTGTCTAATGGTGATCTAAATTCAACTTTAAAATAATAATAATTTGTCACAAATACATTACAGCAATGTGAAATGTTGCTTTTTGCTAATCCCAGTCGGGGTCAGAGCGCAGGGTCAGCCATTACACAGTGCCCCTGGAGCAGGAAAAGTTAAGGGTGTTGCTCAAGAGCTCGACAGTGGCCACATCAAGGTTTGAACCACTGACCTTCTGATCAGTAGTCCTGAGACTTAACCATTGGGCCACTGCTTTTTAGTGCTCTTTTTAGTATCTACACTCTCAGATCAATACACTCCAGCGATATCAGCAGCAGTCTCCTCACCAACCCCCTCAACATAAGCTGTTCAATGGAAAATTTCCCCCCTCCCAGTAATGATTGTAGATGTATATTTGTATGGTTTAATTCCAAGTTTTTCCATTTTGCTTCATATTTTGAATCACACAGATCAGTGAGTACAATTGTGCAGCCCTATAGTAATCTTCCATGCATGGTAAAGCCATCCCTCCTTTATCTTTAGGCAGTTGTAGTGTCTAAATCAGATTCTGTCTCCCCAGATGAAAGTGGAGATCATTCTGTTCCAATCATTAAATTGTTTGAGAAGTACGCGAACTGGTAACAATTGGAAGAGAGAGCATTCCAGGTAGTACATTCATCTGTATAACGTCTATTTGGTCATACAGGTTAATTGGAAATAAGGACCAGTGATTTAAATCTTTAATGTCAGCTGAGAGTGGGTTATAACTATGTTCATATACGACGGATAGATCTCCAGGTATTTCTACTCCTAGGTATTTAATTACATTGTCCTTCCATTTAAATTTTCACATTCTATAAATATTTTCCTCCAGTTCATAGTTAACAGTAAGGGTTTGTGTTTGATGTAGGTTTAGTTTATACGATGAATACAGGCCAGATTGTTTGACTAAAGTTAGTAATTTAGGTAGACTCACACTGGGGGTTGTGAGTGTCAATAGAATGTTGTCTGCATCCAGTCAGATCTTGTGTTCCGTATCTCCAGGTAGAACGACTGATATATGTTTCTCGTCTTTAATTGCCTGAGCCAGTGGCTTGATAAAGACAGGCATGGCAATTTTCCGCCGTTCGGCGGAAATCCGCCGTTTTAATTTTCAAATTGATCATTTCTGTGAATCGTCCAAATCCGTTGAGAAAATTTTAGGGGGGAGTGAGGTATGTTTTTGTTACTCTTGCTCCCGGTTTTTGAGAAGCGCTCGGCGTTTCTCCCGCAGCGTAACAGACGAAGAGAACCAGTCTAGCTCCTGCTGCATTGTAAAAGGCCTTGCGATTGGTCGAAATTGGTTAGCTGCCAACGATTGGACCAATCAAATTGCTCGATGCATTCTTTTGTTACAATTCATGGCGGTATGTTCGTGTTGGAATTTTGAGCTATTGGGATCGTTTTTGGTGGAATCATGAGGTTTTTAATCGAAAGATCAAGAGTCATCGGTGCTAGAAATAGATAAAAGTGTCAAAAACAAGTTCCGATGGAATTGGCTTGAGAGAAAAGTCAGAGTCATTTAACAAAACACTGGGTATTTGACTCATGACTCAGGGCAAAATGAATCACTGATAGTGTTTAAAGAGTGTTCTGGAAATGTAAAGAAAACTGACACAGCTGACTCCATAGAGCAGGGGTCACTAACTGGCAGACCGCGGTCCGGATCCGGACCCAGATGCCGTCTTATATGGACCAGACCTGTAATGAGTAAATTGTAATGGGATTTTAAATTTGACCGGTCACTTCTGTTTTACCGGCACAGCTTTCCCAGTGTTTACGGCATTAGTTAGCAGCTCAGGAAACACACAGACCAATTACGTACGAGTTCAGCCATCCCATATGACGCTACTCAGCCAATGAAGTTTCTGCATTGCAGCTGCTAAACATCACAGCTCTGCATTCAGAAAACAGTTGAGAGGTGAGAGACAGACAAAAAAGGAAATGAATAAAGCGACACCGAGAGGGAAATAGTCCTGCACATGCTGACCATGTTTGGCTCAACATACAGCTGGAGGCACCTTTCTCAACTATGAACATAACAAACATGACAAAACTGAATATCGTTCCAGACTGACCAATGAGCTCCAAATGTGTTTGAGAATGACCCTGACACCATTCAGACCACAATACACAATTCAAAAAGTAGTGGCAGGGCAAACTGCAGCTCAGTTCTCCCATTAAGCAGCATGGGATATAAGGGGAGTAACAAGACAGGGAAAAAAAATGTAAAAGTGTACAATTGTTTACATTTTTTGAGATTTAGGTATTGTTAAAGATGTATATAAGCTGGTTTGGGTTGTTCAGTCATTATTTTTTCAAGTTCTGCACTTAATTTTAAGATGTACAGTTATATCAAAAGTCATTTGTTAGTAAATGTCAAAATGTTTTTGAACCGAACTGAATTTATTTGATTTGATGGTCAGTTATTGATTACATGCACAGGCTAATAAAACTTCTAGGTTACATCAACAAATATCGCACTAATTGAAGGCAGACTTTATGATGTTTGGACCTTTGCTTTAATACATTTTCTCTGTCTGGACCACTTTGAATTTTTGTTGAATACCCCTGCCATAGAGGAAACTGTGACATTAGAAGTGACTTTGTGACCAGTGTAGAACTCCAGTGTAAATAGTGTTAAAAGACCTGTAGAACTGTAAAAATTGTAGGACTAAATGCAGTGAGACATTGAAGAAAAAGTAAGTTAACTTTTCATTAAATTAACTTATTCATTACAATCTAGTCTTCTGTAATTCTATGCATGTTTTTCATTCTAAATCACCTCTATTTTAGTGAAAACCTCTCGGCTCAAGGGGGGGCTGCGCCCCCCTGGAACCCCCCCTGAAGATTGTATACCGAACATTTTCAGCTGAAATCAAAATTTGCTGTTGCCATGCCTGTAAAGAGAGCAAAGAGTGTAGGGCTAAGGGGACATCCTTGTCGACAACCTCTTTCCAGAGATACCATTTTTGATAAGCTCTCATTTATTTGAATTCTTGCTGTAGGAAAGTAGTATAGAGATTTTATACATCCAACTAATTGATCACTGAAACCAAATCGTTTTAAGTACTAAATATAGATATTCCCAGCGAACTGAGTCGAAGGCTTTTGCAGCATCTAGACTAATTATTACTTATTATTATTACTACATCATTTTTAATAATATGCTCAATTAGGTGGAGAGATCACCATACATTGTCCTGTGTTTGCCTGATTTTTACAAAATCTGTTTGTATTAATCGAGCCTGGGATTATATTTCCCAATCTTTGTGCCCAAATTGATGCAAATTATCTGTAGTCAACATTTAACACAGATATAGGTCTGTAAGAGCTGCATTCTGTCTTTTCCAGTTTTGGGAATTACTGAGGTAATTGCTTGTGTACAGGACACTCAGGTCTCCTCACCCTCCAGAACATAGAAACATTCCTTGAGTATTGGTATTACATTGTCTCTAAAGGTCTTATACTACTCTGCTGGAAAACCATCAGAACCAGGAATCTTGCTTGTTTTCAGTCCTGATATAGCTTATTTTATCTTTCTTTCAGTTATTACATGGGTTATCTTTTATTCTGTTCTGTTCCTATAGATGGCAGGTCCAATAATGCTAAAGAGTTGGATACCGTTGATAACTCGGCAGCTTGAGGTTGGGCGTACAAGTTCATATAGTACTTTTCAAAGGATTTCGGTAGGTCTTCCGATTGGTGATTCATTTTGTTAGTTTGTGGTTCTTTTACTTTATGTGTAAACCTTTCAGCTTGCTGTTTACGTATTCTCCATGCAACAAATTTTTTAGATGTGGGGCCATTCTCATAAAAATTTAGTTTAATCAGTTTGGCTATATAGTGTTACGTTCCAATCCCCACCACATATCAACGTGCCTGATGCTTCCGCCCTAGTCAAATGAAAGATCTTTTTAATAAGCCAAGTATCGTTTCCTGGTGGTCTGTAAACATTAAGTAGTGTAACTTCTTTGTGGTCTATTAGGCATTTACCAGTATAAAACACCCATCTTTGTCTGTAACCTGTGAGGAGAACCGAAAATTAACTTTGTTTGGTATCAATATTACTACTCCCCTTGCATTTCCTCTGTCATGGGAGGAGTAATATGAGTTTCTGAATTCCCTTTTCCGCAACTTTTCATGCTCTTTGAGTAACAAGTGTGTCTATTGCTAGAAAGTGATATCTTGCTTTTCTCTTTTCATTTTAACTATGACCATACTCCTCTTTGTGGCAATACGTAACCCATTCACATTGAGAGTGATGACTCTGTATTCTTGGAGGAGCATGTCAATAAGTAAGGAAAGAGTATGTATATAGGATTATTGAGAACCTCAGATGGCTTGAACAATGAAACTTTTATGAAACATGATAGAACATAACAAACACATATCTAACATAAGTGACTACCATTTTGAAGTATTAAAGGAAAAAAACTCACCAAAAATCTTACAGTGTTGCAGTTCAGTCCAGATGAATATTACAGTGTAATCGTATCAGCCATCTTATTAGACATGCAGGCATTGTTACTGCAGAAAACTTTCTCATTTTGTGTCCTTGGCACGGCAGAACTGTTTGAGCCTGTTCTGGATGTATTTCAAAACATGCTCTGTGGTTCTTACGTGGACCCGCTGCTTCCTATGCAGGTTGTCTCCGCTTTGTCGGGGGTGGATGATCAGTGGGAGCTTCAGGTCCAGACTCCAGTAAGCCCCTTTTCTTCATGTTGTCCTCTGCCTCTGGTGCATCATTGTAAATTACTGTGCTAGAGTCATAAAACACCCTCAGTTTAGCTGAGTAGAGCATCTGTAAATGGACCCCTTTTTCTTTAAGCATCTTTCTGTATAAAGAGTAGGCCTGTCTCTTTACCAGTAGTTCAGTCGGATAGTTCTGCTCAGAAACAGTCGTTTTCCCTTGTGATGTACCTCCTTCTTTTTCCGTGTTGAGCGAAGCACCAGCTCTTTAGTTTTATACTCCAAAAAAGTGAAGGATGATGGATCTCGGGCTTGAGCCTTGGGAGGGTTTTGTTGGTCGGGAGCAGTGACAGCGTTGTATACCAAACGAAGCGTCAGGGAGGGGCAAGTCTGATTTAATGAAGTTTTCCAGAAATGCTTTCATGTTGTCCCCTTCGGTTTGTGAATATAGATGTTGTGTCTTCATGAATGTGCTTCCAAGTCAGTTAGCCAGGCTTGAAATAGGTCTTGAACATCCAGTGAATGTGAAATCACCTCCCTGGCTTTGGTGCAAAACTCCTCCACTTCAACCATTCTCTGCTTGGTCTCCTCAATTCTATACATTATTTCCTTTAGGTCAGTTGCCATGGTGTTTATCTTCTGCTTTATATCAGTAAGGTCTTTCTTTATGTCCTTTTGTACCGCCTGTATCTCTGAGACAATGCTAGCTTGCATCATTTCTACAGCGTCGCGCTCCACTAAGTTGCTAGCGCTGTCGCTCATGTCCTCACTTTCATTCGGGTTTTTGTTCAATTTGTTTGGTGATTTTTCTTTAGTCTTCCTTCTATTTCCTCCTTTCATACTATGCAATAACTGTTCAGTCGTATAAACTTATGTTTATTTAGGGGAAAGTAAGAGCTGTGGGGAGCTCAAAAGTTATGCTACTACCTGTCTCTCCAACATGCTGGAAGTCTAATTTTATAGATTTTATTTATTTTCTTGGTTCACGCTGTTAAAAATTAGCTTGCTTAGTGTGGATAAAATATTTAGGACAGAAAACATAAACTAAAACACATCATTGCAAAGGAGAAAGTATGAAGTTACCTTCTGCAGACAGGACCACTGAAGGAAGGGTCAAACTTGTATGGTTCTCCTGGAAAAGACAAAACAAGCATAACCAAAATGTTTTAATGAAGTTCACCAAATCAAATTAACGGAACAGAAGACAAGAGTAAAGTAGTTAAAAGCGGCTGAGGTTTGAAGCAGATGGCTGGTCAAAGTCAACTGCACAGTCAAGAACAGATAATCTGAAGTTCAAATACTGTCTATAGGAAAAACTAAATATCTAAGGATCATTATCAGCAGCTAAGAGCAATTGAAAACTTGTGTCTTGAGACATTTCTTGAAACTATCAACGGAGGACGAACATTTAATTAAAAGTGTAAGATTGTAAGTAAAGCTTTGGGGCTTCTACCACAAAGACCCAATCTCCCTCACCCATCAGCCTCAAATGGAGAAAAAGCAGCTGGTCTGATGATCTCAGAGGCTTTAAGGTGGAGGAGGGGAAAAGAAGTTACGAAACAACAATAAAGAAATAATCTCACTTTGATACATAGAAAATAAAGAAACTAAGCAAAACCCAAGGCACACAGAGGATGATCAGTGTAAAAGCACTGCACTCCAGAGAGGTTAAGGTTCCAAGAGGCTAGCCTGGAATCACTGGACAGGGATCCACACCAGCCACCACATACATTCTAACATATCGCCCCTCAGCCCTCAAAACAGGCCACCGGGTCTGCCTAGTTCAGGTGGAGGTGGTGTGGTCATCCTTGCTGAAATGAGCAGACCTCTGGTAGTTACCTGTATGTAAATGTATTTATTTTAGGGTGTCTGGCTTAAAGTTGTACTTCAAAGTATTTTTCTGACAGTCTTTATAATAATGCAACAATATTTATATAGCTCTTTTCAAGACACTCAAATAATAAGAAATAATAAATTTGTCTTAATAGATTACTTGAACACGGTAAGAGAGGAAGTCTCTGGTGCTTTTTTGGAAGTGAATTGCAGATAGTGGTAGCGGCAATGAAGAAAGTCCCATCAACCCAGGTCCAGCACTTGGTCCAGTTATGATGACTGCTGATTTGTCACAGTTTAGTTTTAGGAAGTTGGTTTAGAGCCAGAACTTTTTCAATGTAATGTAGTTCGCAAAGTTTGCAGGAGTGGCAGTGGTAATTGTTTTGGTGGACCTAGAGCTGGATGTCTTTGGCCGAACACTGGAACTGGAGTCCATGGTGGTGGATTAAATGGTCAAGGAAAAGCAAGTAGAGGATAAAGAAAAGGCGGTGGGGGGGAATTATCCTTGGGGGGAAAGGGCAGCAGTTTATGCAGATGAACTGGTGTCTATCATAATAATGACTAGGGTTGTCACGATTTCAATTTTTTGAGCCACGATTATTGTGGAAGGAAATATTGCGATTTTACGATTATTCACGATTATCGACATTATGAAAGAAAAAAACCCAGTGTTTGTATTTAAATAAACTCTTTAATAATACTTAAACTTTTAAACATTTACTGTTCTTATAAAATAAAATAAATTGTTCCAACACGTCTTTGTAGTAAATAAAAGTGCAAATTGCATTACAAAACAGTCATTAACTTGAGGAACTTAAAGGCTTCTTTAGCTGCCATCATTAAAACAAAAGTTAGTGAGTAAATTCTAGTAAATTCTAGTGAAGTGCCTCTTTGAGACTTTTATGTATTATGGAATGTTGCAATTTAATGTATGGTTGATAACGTAGTGTTTACTTTGTAAATCAAACAAAACAAAAAGATATAAAAAGAATAAATTTAAAGATTCTAAAAACACTTCATTTTAAGCTTTAAATATCCTCCACAATTTTAGACAATATAACTACAGAAAAAAGGATAAATGGGAGTCTTATTTATTTTTACTAAAACGTTTATATAAACAATTCACCACTAATTTTACAACAATTAATCCAAACACCCGGATCATTTCCCAGGGAAAACTCTAGAGTCTGACAGGAGGTCCAGGCAGACAGACAGCCTCCCTGTCCTGGAGGTTACTGTCTCCTCCACTACCACTGTCAGCGGGCAGCGGGGCTTCCCGGACCACACTCCCTGCTGAGGGGACCGGGCCGACAGCATCTTCGGAGGAGGGCACGGGCTTCCGGAGCCAAAACAACCGGCGGGTCGGGAGCTCCGGTTCCCTCCTGCGCTCCCGTTCCCCGCCCGTCGCAGCCGGGCTGCTTTCCTGCGTCCGCAGGCGAGGGGAAGGCGGCGGGCCGCGGCGGGTGGGGAACGGGAGCGCAGGAGGGAACCGGAGCTCCCGACCCGCCGGTTGTTTTGGCTCCGGGAGGAAACTCGGGGCGCGGGGGGTCCTCGGGGCGGCCCGGCCGCCGGACCGCTGACTTCGGAACCGACAGTTACCGCGCGTGCGGCGAACAGTCCCATCTTGGCAACCTCATTGCGCACAGCGGCCACAATATTAGGGACACTTCGAGTAAAGAATCTGTCATAACTGATCATATAATTCTCTCTCTCTCTCTCTGTGTGTGTGTGTGTGCGCGCGCGCGCGCGCGCGGCGGGCGGAAACCCAGAAATTATATTTTGTTTATGTGCGACCCGGTACGGGCCGCAGACCGGTGGTTGGGGATCACTGCTGTAGTGTTGCCTACACACGTGCATTAGGCCTACGTCATCCCCCCCCCCCCCCCCTTATTTTTGAAACTTGTGGAAAAAGTTGTTAGAAGCGCTGCAGTGGTTGGCACTAACGCGGTGTTTGCTTTACTTTTTTATTGGGAAATGATGATTTTACCTTGACTTGGACATACAGCGATGGATGATTGTCACGAAGATGCTGTATCATGTTGGTTGTATTCGCGCCTTTAGCTGCAACTTTGCGACGACAGGCTTTGCACGTGGGGTGCCCATCCACGAAAACCTCACCTTTAGCATCTTTTGGATACCCAAAGTGATCCCATACTGCTGATTTGAGTCGCTTTTTGGGAGGATGCAAGTCCGGAGGAGCACCCCCGTCAGCCATCCTCAATTTAGCGGTGAGTGAATTCAGTGATGCCGATTAGACAGGAGCGCGCGCACAGGCCAAGGAGCCACTCTCTCTCCACTCTCCACTCAGCGCAGCTCACGCTTCTTGCATTGCACCTCTCGCGAGGCTTTTCTACGGATAATCGTGGTTGTGAAAAATGTGACGAATATCTATTTATAATCGTGGTTATTGTAAAACCGGTTAACCTTGACAACCCTAATAATGACTGTTCCAGAAGTGGGTGATAAAGTTCTAATGATTGATTGTGTGGAAAGCAGCACTAAGGTGAAGAGGATGAGAATGTTTAAGGTACTGGCATCAGAGGAGAGAGGCTGTTTTAGTATTGTGGTTTGAGCGGAATCCGGATTGGAAAACTGTATACAGGTTATTGGCAATGAGGTGAGCTTTGAGTTGTGAAGCAACAAAGTAAGCTTGTTAAAACATAGTCTGATTGCAACTGCATTGTTGTAGAAACATATCTATCAATATGCGGTGCAAATTAGTTTGATATAAGTCTAATAGAAGACAGGATAGCAAGCACACACACATGCACACAGGTTGGTTGCAAGCTGTCTTCACACTGTTATCAACAGAACTACTTGCAGCATCCTTGCAGAAATGTGCATGCCTAAGGTCAGCTGATGGCATTAGTGAACAGTAATGCTCAGCTAATCTTTATCCTACTGCTGACCTTAATAGCCAGTCTGCTCAGTGCACAGCACATCTATCTTGTGCTGTCATTTACAATTTCTATACTACTTATTAGTCATTCTGTGAGCTAAGACCAAAAAGCTGCACATCTTCAAGTGAAGAACAAAGATTGCATCATCCTCAATCACTGTTGTCTACAATAGAAATTACAGCAATCAAGACTAAAACAACTTTTACAAAAAGTTAGTTTTACATGTAAAATTTTCAACATGTACAGGAGACATGGGACTGTGTTTACACAGCCAGAGGGAAAAATTATCTTCCTGTCAAATGTCTTGCTTGTTTTCAGCATCTACACTTGGCCAAGACATTACTTTTTTCAAAGACCAAATTATACTTTTATATTTTTTCTTTCCAAATGAAATAGGACACATGTTGATTGCATCCACAAACACAAAACTAAAAAATCTGCTCCATGAGTGTCTTGGTTTAGTCAACTTGGAAGTGTTAGCTTGCTGCTAAGCTGATGTGTTGGGTATGTTAGTCTGTAATACCAGCCTCTTCATGTAACAAAAATGTTTATTTAGGTATGAAACAATAATGCCAGAACAAAAAACCCCAAAACAAAACAAAAAAATAAACCAACCAAACACAACAACAAACAAACTAAAAAGAGGACAAATACTCAGTTCTGTATAGAAATTAAATCTGGTAAAGACAACAATGAGAAACGTTGTATGAGCAAGAGAAAGGATCCACATACAGTTACAAGTATCACACACCAGACGCTAACCAAGATTCTTTATGGTTGCTGAAGTTTATTTTACGACTTTAAGTGGTTGATTTAACAAATTCAAATAGAGAATAAAATAAAAGCAAGTTATAAAATATAACCCAAGATTTGAAACCATATTACTGGTTTTGTTTTGGTTTAAATCAATTAATCAGCTATTCCGGATCATAATATCCTCCTCCTGGCCTTATTAAAGTACTAATTATAATCGTAGGCTATTGTACATAATATACTAACACCGTGTTGTGAACTGACATAAAATAATCCTGTCCTGTACTAGAAAAGCTGTTAATTTTGTGAACTGTCCACTCAAACGATCTCAAAACTCTTCCCGTATTTACCGTGTGCTCCAGGGGTTGTCTCGCTCTGAACACTCGCTGAGCTGCTTGGTGTGTAGCGGTGAGGCGCCATGCGCCCGGGCTGACGGTGGAAACAAAATGAGTTAAAAGACAGCTGCCTGTAGTTATTCATCAGCGCCTCTCCTTCTCTCCCTCCATGTTCTCTTCAGCGCTGTCAGAATCTAACTCACTGATTAATGGTGGCCATGCTAAACCTTAAATGAAAGTAAAATGATTTTACTGATGGGAGGAAATATAAAGAAATGGTTGATGCAATATTCCGAAAGTACAAAACACTACTGCTTTTAGTCCATTTACTATGTATCTTCACAATCAGCTCAGCTGAAGCTACACCATCGCTGCAGCACTGCCCTCTGCAGGTGAGACCAGTAATACAATGAGTATGTTCATCCTCTCTGGCAGGCGGCATATTGAACAGGAAATTCAATATGCTGCGATGTATGAGTACCACATTTTCCATATACAGTACAAGTAGGTGACTTATTCCCAAACCCTGAATATTTATTTGCCAATTCTGCCTTCACAAACTGTAGACATGGAGCAGATTTTAATTTAATCTCACAAAGAGTCATTATTTTTAAATGGAATGTTTTAATTGATTGAAATGTCTAAAAAAAATAAGACTTATTACCAAAATGTGTGACATTTACAATTACAATACATTTCCTCACTAAGGCTAATGTTATACTATGTGCAAAGTATGCGAGGGTCCGTGCACTTAAAATGTCATATTTTTCTTTTTCCTTTCAGTGCACGCTATAGAAGCCCTTACAGAGTACATAAAACTGCTTCATCCAATTATTATGCCTTAAGCATTGATGGTCTTGCTCATATACAGTAGCTAGCACAGTGATTGGTGCGCTTAACTGTTTACAAGGCTTTTCATATAATATGATATAGATCATACTGATTAGGGTATATGACCATAAGAAAGACAAAGGGAAGGTACAAATGTGGAATGTAGGTTAATTCATTTAATCTAAAGAATTTATTTCTTCAGTCATACTACTAATAAAAAGATTATTATATTAGTATATTAGTCCCTATAGGCCCCCATGTTAAAATGACAAATTTTAAAGCAGAAATAAAAATGTTTATGGCCTTTTTACAAAACAGTTTTGGTCTCTGTAACTAATATCACTTTTCATGACAATTGTGAGGGGAATTTTGAAATAACTCACACTTTTAAATCGTCTTAAGGCTAATAGTTATATATAATCAAGGGCTTGACCGATTTGAGTAATATATGGGTACCATCAGACTACAGTCCATTGATCAGAGGCATTTGCATGGCCTCCCTCAGTTCAACTCACAAGCTACACGTCGAGCTAAAGATGGTCTTACTTTTTGATTAAGGGTTTTTTATACCAAGAGCTTCCACAAGATGGCACTGGAAGTATAGACAGCAGTGATAACTATTGGATTGGTAGGAATACATATCTCTATTTTCCAAACTATCGTCTCCCCAAAGTTCAGTACAGTTTTAAACATAAATGGAAAAGTTTTAAGAGCAAAAACTACAAAGTTTTTAGTGTGGTGAAAAACAATTTATGACATTTAACTGAATGCAGTTTTTGTCAGTGTGATTAAGCTTAGTCAGTGCTAACTGCTGTCACGCTTTGCAGATTTTTCAAAAAATTAACACAGCATTGACAAATGTATAAAATAAACTGGTATACATGAAAATAAATTTTGGTAATGAGAGACATATTGACCTAGATTAACATAATTTTTGTTGCTTTTGACAGGTAATAATAATTCAGCTGGAAAAAGTCTGATGAAGACAAATGTTTTGCTTAAAAGTTAGCCAAAAAAAAAAAAAAAAAAAACAATCCTTAAGAGGGCAGTAGCAGCCTAGCTACAAGAAAATTCAGCTATGCTGAAAACTCTTGAACCTCCCTACTCCTCTTCTTCATCTGTTGTCGGATAGCAGGGATCACAGTATGGTTTACAGACCACTTGATAAGGAAAACCTCACCTCTAAAATATAACTTTATAATTTCATCACTGTGAATATGCAATGCTTAACAAATTCATCAGACTATCACCCAGTGTAAGATGTTTTCCTGTGCTGCCCTAAATTACAGTATTGCTGATTATCAAAAAAAATTTTTATGTTTCTATAGTATCTGCCAGTATGTGAAAGCTCTTTAATCAAAATTATATCTTTAATGTGAAAATTAAAATTATTGTTGTTATTCATGAATTTTCAAATTTTCTGGTTTACAATTTGTATAAATATATTTTTTGACTGGGATGCCAAATTACAGTTATTTGCTTGCATTCCTGAACAGAAAAAAAAATTGTTTCAGTGGTTGTATGTTATTCTTGATTCATTTCTGACTTCTCAGAGAATTCCAGTGTGCTGGCTCAAATTTGGGCATAAAAACATGAATTCAGTTTGAAATTCCTCACTCCTGTTCAAAATGGTGAAGGGTAGGGAACTCACTGAGAAAGACAGAAAGTCTCTAAATTAAAGCACTTCATGATGCTGGATGGTCTTTGAGACAAATAGGGCAAGACATAAAGCGTTCTCACAGTGTGGTCAAGTATGCCTTGGACTCGATTGGAGAGACTGGTACTTACAAAATGGGCCAAGAAGGAGGCCAAAAATGAACACTAACTGAAGCAGATGTCAAGCATGTCAAGATTTAAAGTACTAGTGACAGAAGGAAGACCACTGCTGATCTTCAGGCAGAGATTAATGCTTCTAGGTCAGAATCTGAAAAAGTCTCTAGAATGACCATAAGCAGACAACTGAAGGAACACGGCTTAAAGGAAAGAATAGCTGCTAAGAAGCCATTATTGAGGCCTGCAAACATTCAAAAACGCTTAAAATTTACCAGAGAGCACAAACACTGGACCTGTAGATAACCGGAGGAAGATACTCTGGATGGAGGAGTCCAAGTTTGAACTCTTCGGTCATATACCAAGAAAACAATGACCCTAAGCATACTTCAAAGCTGTGCAGAGACTGCTGGACCAAGAAAATGAAATCTGCAGTAATGGAACTGATGGACTGGCCAAGTCAAAGTCCAGACTTTAATCCTATTGAACAGATCTGGGATTTATTGAATTCAAAAATAGATGACACAAAAGTTTCATCCAAAGCAAGTCTCTGGAAACAGATAGAAACTATTTGGAACTCAATAACAACAGAGACTGTCGAAAAGTACATAAAAACAATGGCAGCAAGAATGCAAGCTGTTATCAGGGCCAAAGGAGTTCATACAAAATATTAAGATTTTTGGTTAATATATGTGAAAAAGGACTATTTAGTTGTTGTAGTTTGTAACTTGCCTAATCGATAACAGTACAGTTTTTAGTTTGAGACAAGCTTTTGACAGATTTCAAAAATATTTGTGCTTTCTCATTTTTATGACAGGTGGTCTAATAAATTTGTTAAGCACTGTACCTACTACAGAGACATATTACTAAAAATTTATTACTCTACCAAGGAACGTGGCGGAATTATGTGATGATTGGCGTATGTTTATCTGTTTAGCGGTGCACAACATGACTGAAAAACGGAATAACGGATTTGGATGAAATTTTCAGGGAAGGTCAGAAATGAAGCAAGGACCACCTCATTAGATTTTGGCAGTGATGTGGCTAATAGTCTGGATCCACAGATTTGTTAAGGGTTTACGGATCATTGTGAGATAGAGGCACGGTGTCACTCTGACTACAAGTGAACGCTACATCAGCTGCCTGCTGATGATCACATGATTGCGATCCTACTACAAATCCACTACTGCGGACTTACCGGAAATGATACAAGGAACACTTGATTAAATTGTGGGGGTGTTTCTGAGTACCATCAATTCCTGCCACCTGCTACATATGTAGGTCACGCGATTCGGTATCTGTACAAAACGTACACATGCATGACACATGCCTGTGCTCAGCGCAAGGTCATTTTGTTTGTGGGTACATCTATATTAAATGGCCACATTCTATGTGATTTCTGGTCCTCAGTAACAAATTTAAAAAATGCTGCATTTCTACAAAAATATGCTGCATTTCTGACAATGCCATAAGCACTCAGAGTACTGCGGTCTCTGAGTGCTTATATGATATTTGGTTGCTTTAGAGTTGTTGAAACATTTTGGATAAGCAACTTTGATTTTGGATCACCGACGTAACTGGTGGGGCTTGTGGGGAGTGGGGTGACGTCCTGTATAGGTCCAGTATCGGTGGTCTTGGCTAGTTCTCTCTTCCAGCTACACTAGTTGTAGAATAAATTTTATTTTAAAAAGAGCACTAAGCCAACATTGGCGGTTGTAGAGATGGTGAGACTGCACCTGGGTCGGGATGGGATGGTGATGGAGGAAATGGGGAAGGGTGGAACATTGTAAATAAGAGTAGACCAAAAAGGAAAAATCAGGAAAGAACAGGAGAGATGCCTCAAGATAGTGACATTGATATTGTCCAGACAAAATTAATGAGAGTAAGCCAACACTCAGAAGATAGTTATAGAGTCATGATAATAGCTAAGACAGGGTATGGATTTTCCTCTGTTAGTCCCCTGAAACTGACAAAAGCAATCAAAATGGCATAGGTGAGGTAATGTTTGCTGCAATTTTAGGAAATGTAATGATCTCTGTCATAACTCAGACAAGCAACTAAACAAAGCATTGAAAGCCAGAAACTTGCTGGGAACTGGGGTGGATGTGCTCAGGCCGCATTCAAATTCTGAAACAAAGGGAGTCTTACACAACGTACGAAATTATATTTCTGATCAAGAACTTTTGAGGTGTCTGAAAGGAAGAAATATTATCAGTAATAAGCATACTGTTATATAGTTTATTTTTTATGCTGCTATTCGGAGAGTACTAAACCGATTTTCATTGTTTTCTGTAACAGTGACAATAAAGATCTATTCTATTCTTCTGTTCTATTTTATTCATATAGGGAAAAGTGGAAACGGCAGAGAAGCTACTCCAGTTCTCATCACTTTTAGAGAAGAGGAATTGCCTAAATAGTTATGCTCAGACTTTTGTGCTATTCAGTGAAATGATACGAGAAACTGCTTTTAAGGTGATATTGCCAAAGGTATGGGCATATGATAGGTGTATTCAAGGAAAAGCGAAGGTGAAGACGGTGTGGCAAATTTCTTGATGGCAGTCAGTGCAATGATAGAATGAAATGTTGTAGCTGTGGAGGTGACCATCCAGCCTCTTTCAGACGATGTACCTTTTATGTCAAAGCTGAAATGGTAGAGCGAGTTTAAAGAGAGAACAAAATATCCTATGCTGAAGTGGTGAGAAGGCTGGAAGGGCCAAATGAGGCAAGGCAGGTACATTCTGATCATGATATTAGAGGACATCTAAGAATGTTTGCTAATCCCAGTAGTGATGATACAGTGGTGGTAAGTAAGAAGTTGCTCCTAGCATTTATGGTAGAAACAATGTGGAAAGTTAAGCTTGTTGCAAATAGAAAGTCTGATGCTGCTTGAGAAATTGCCATTGCTGCTGAGAATTTGCTTGGCTTTAAGGGGTAAAGGCCCAGGAGATTTGGGAATATACTTATTCTCAAGGAAGTGAAGATAGTAAGATAACTGAGAGACAAGAATTCTTAGGGATTGGTGAGGAATTAGAACTGATCAGCAGAGACGGAGATTATGATGATGATTAATAACCTCTACTTAATGTTTCACATTTTGCAGTGGAATGCCCAAAGTTTTATTGCCAACGAACATGAGTTTAAAAGAGTAACAGATGATTTACGAGTGAAACCAGAAATAATATGTCGAGGAAACATGTTTAAAACCAAGATTGGATTTTGTAATGCCAGGATACAAAGGTGAAAGATAAGATAGACATCAGCGGGAGGGGGATGTGTGACCTTCATTAGAAATGGAATTCAACACCGAAGAGTGAAAATTAAAACTGATTTAGAATGTGGTGTGATTGAAGTAGCCTATGGACTAACATGGGGAAAAAAAAACTATTATCTAGTATAATCTGTGTAATAATTTTGAAGAAAATGACTTGCAGGACATTATGGATAAGGTAACCGTTCCAGCAATTTGTGACTTTAATGCCCATAATGAACTGCGGGGGATTTGAAGGAGAGACCGAAATGGGAAAATTCTGGAAGAGTTTATAGATAAAAAAATAATCTGATAGTGTTAAATGATGGCAGACCAACATGATTCAAACTAGTAAGACTATTACACCTTCCATAGATATCACATTTACTTCAGCAGAATTGGCATCAATTATGCTTAATTGAGGAACAAGATAATATTAACATATGACTGAATTTTGAAATGGCTAATTGAGCAGAGTCTGAGAAAAGTGTGAATTTAGAATTTTCAAAAGTTGAAAGTGAGAATAGGGTGATTGAATGGAACAAATTTTTGTGAAATATAATATGGTCAGAATATCCCCAAGAAAAATATTCTACTAAGGAAAGTAATGGTTCCATGGTGGAATGAAAAATAAAACACTGCAGTTCAAATCAGAAATAAGGCATCTAAAAGGTTAAAAAAAAAAACACCCACTAGAAAGATATGCAATATCAGTACAAGAGGCTAAGAGCCAAAGCAAAACATATTATAAAGGAAGCAAAGAAAAGCAATTGGAGAGATTTCTGCAGTAAATTGGGACCAGAAACACCAATAAAAAAGATCTGGAACTTAGTTCATAGAATGACTGGGACATTTCAGCAGACTTCAATCCCTGCCCTCCACCTCAGTAGTGTTGAGAATTTTGATAATTCCGGTGTGATCAGTGTCTTTTTCTCTTTAGGGGAATTAAAAGCGGGCCATATGTCAGAGAAAAGATACTTCTCCAGGCAGAAACGGATTAGGCTATCAGCTGTTTAAGCATTGTGGAGATCTGGCATTAGAGGAATTACTTGCCTTGATCAACAATGTGTGGGAGTTCAGCTGCCTGCCTAAGGAGTGGAAGCATGCTGCATGAATCCCAATCCTTAAACCAGGAAAACATCCAAGTAGCCCTGGATCTTACAGACTTACAGCCTTGACTCCAGTGGTTTGTAAAATAATGTAACGTATGACAATTAGTGGATTAACTCAAATGCTGGGAAAAAACGGTTATTTTGTCCCTTATCAGAGTGGATTTAAACGGGGACAGTCTACAGTCCGTTCTTAGTCTTGAGATAGAGGATTAAAAAAAACCAAACAGCAAATAAGGAAGCAGTGGTGGCAGTCTTTCTTCACATTGAAAAGGCTTATGACATAATTTGTAGAGAGGGATTGTTAATTGCTCTGTATGAATATGATTATGATTAGAGGAAGAATGTTCAATTAGATTAAGGACTTTCTAAGTCGAAGATCAATTCAAGTGGCGGTTGGAAGTGAGTTATCTGAAGAGTTTGAAGTGGAGAATGGAACCTCCCAGGGGAGTGTCACACAAAAAAAAATCAAGAGAAGAGAAACAGGCTGACAGATGAAATTATTCCAGCTCATGCAAATTGGAAACACAAAAATTAACACTGACATTCAGAATATTGTTCAGCAGCAGGGAAGGCTACAGGTATCTCATTAGGACAAATGTTTCTGAGCCAGGTGTAGGTGAGGCTGGGTCTTTTCAGGACCTTACTTGCAACATCATGTGGAATAGGAGGGTTGTGTAAAAATAGTTACAATTAAGCCATTGCAAACAGAAATGTCAGTTGTTGCACTTTGTGTTGGAGTTCTGCACTTTACTCTTTATGATCATCATGACCTGGCACAATGCGAGCACTTGAAATTTTAACTCACAGTCTCAAAGTCGCAAATGCACCATTTTAGTCGCAGTCTGGAGCCCTGCTGTAGACACTGCAACAGCAGCAACAGCTGCAGTAGACAAACTGACACTTTTATTAGTAACAGGTTCACTTGCTTGTCTTTTTTCTTCCAATTGCACTGATGGATGGACAAGTGTAATATGCGTCTGTGCAGGTTTCTTGTAGAGCCTGCTAGATATGAGACTTTACCCTGCATACTCTACACTTTACCTTTGTATTATCAATGTAATTGAAATGCAGCCGAACTTTACTGGTCACTCATGTTCTCACCTTTCCAGCATGTTGTATCTAGCATTCTCTCTCTCTCAGAGAACACACCTTCAGGGACCTTCTACACTCCCGTAAACTGGCTCCAAGTTTATTGGCCCATGTGAGATTGACAAAGTGATTAATCCCAGTTGTTTCACACTCAAACTCCCTCTTGCTCTAAATGTACACCCTTTCCACGTGTCTCTCCTCAAGCCCATCTTCCACTATTCTTCTCAGCATTTCACTTTCTTACCCTTCAGGTCTCCCATGTGACTCCACACCATTCTCCAGCGATCCATCTCTGAGCCAGCAAGCCTTTAGCCTGCATTAATGAGTTTTGTAAAAATACGTCCCTAGATACATACATGTATAGACACATAAATATGTAGATACATAACAATTTAGACATTTCTGACATTGTTTTAACAGTATGCATGATTATGCAACAAAATTGAATCTTAGATGCAAGATGTATTTGTAATTTACAGAACTGCACGTGATATGGAAACATCATCTTTTACAAATGATATAAACGCATATGCATAAATTTACAAAGTAAAATGTATGAAATGTACCCAGGTACATACATTATAATCTTTCTAACTATTATAGAGTTAAATGTCACATGGTAGTAAATAGGGTTAAAAACTATTAGATTAGAATATAACTATATTTACATTGCAACTATCAATGAAAGTTCAGACAGCATTTTGGGTGCAAATTCAGGATGCTCATAACGCTGCACAACAAAGAGAACCATTCACACAGAGGCCAAATCCATCAGAACAGCAAATCTGGGTGACATGCAAAGCAGCATGCACTCAGAAACATTTTGCTTTTCTTCAGCATGCTCAACAGTTATCATGTGGCAACCCATTGATATATCAACGGATAAAGTCAGTAAATCAAATAGAACACAGACTTTGCTTATTCAGTGTGAAATCAACACAAAACACAGATGTAAAGAGGTAATTTCTAAATTACGTGAAGTAACCAGTTCCATGTGAATATTTCTTTAGAAATCCCCTTTATCCCCGTTATTCCAAAGTATGAGTTCTAGGCTCTGGCGCTTGTTATTTTGATGATTTTTATGAATTAGACTTAAACACTACAATATTAAAAACCTTTGGGGTAAGGAGTAACCAATAAATACAATCATTGGATACTATTAACTGATTATTATATTTATATTCTTATTGTTATTAATATCATTAATATTACTGTCATTATTATTATTATGAACAATACGCCAGGTCTTAGGAGGCTAAAATTGCCTGGCATACCATCAAAATCAAATCAAATCAAATGAAGCTTTATAGTCATCATATCAGATGAGAGTGTTTCTCCACGATCCAAAAACCAGGTCACCAGTTTAATTTTTAAATGAGACTGAAAGTGAAATGACTGAATTCACCCTCCACACTTCATTACCAAAATCTTTTTTCTAATTACTTAGTTTTTTTTTCTTTAAATAATTTGTCTTTTTTGTGCATAGCATAAATTAATAGATCTGTAATTTCATTATCCCATCTTGTGATTCAAAATTATAATTATAAGGAATCTTGAATAGGAAACTTATTTTTGAGCAACGTACACACAGTTGTAGTTACAATCAAAACAGCTTACACCTTAAAAATGGTGCAGTGATATCAATAAGCCTATCAACATGCATATTGATGCAATCTGCAGTTTGTTTTGTTGCCAGCTTTCAGGTAGCAGCTTGGTGCAGAAACCTTGGGTTGATTTAACAAATTGATAAGCAGCTTTGTGCAACTGCAGTTGTTGGGCCTTGTTATCACCTGGTGCAACAATGCTTGTCTCCAGCTGAACCCAACCAAGACCAAAGAAGTGATTGTGACATTCGCTAGCTAGCAAGCAGAGACAACTGGCAGAGGCCATCACTACCACCAATCAGGGGGGAGCCCATGGAGGTGGTAGTGGAGTAAAGATACTTGGGCACCATATTTGACAGCCTTCTGAGGTTTTCCTCCAACACAGAGGAGATCCTCAAGAAGTGTCACCGGAGACAGTATCTTCTTAGAAAGCTGAGTTCGATCGGGGTGAACAGAAAACTGCTGACTTTTTACCACTCCTTCATTGAGAGCGTGTTAACATTCTCATTCATCTCGTGGTTTAATTCAATTAATTGGCAGGAACCGCACGCGCTTACTCAGCATCACCAGAGTTTGCTCTGCCCTGCTAGAGACCTTTCTGTATATTGCAACCAGAAAATAACCCGCACTGCTCACAGGATCCTACATGACCAGTCACACGCACTACACTTAGTGTTTGAGTGGCTTCCATCAGGTCGTAGGTCAA
Source organism: Amphiprion ocellaris (assembly GCF_022539595.1). Classification (NCBI taxonomy): domain Eukaryota; kingdom Metazoa; phylum Chordata; class Actinopteri; family Pomacentridae; genus Amphiprion; species Amphiprion ocellaris. The sequence goes on from NC_072775.1 coordinate 27,312,665, forward strand.
GATGTCCACGTTGCAGAACACAAAGGAGGAAGGCCACCTTTGTCTCAACAGCAGTCCAGCTTCTGAATTCTGACCCCTCCCTGTCCAGATGTTGCACAAACCCCACTACTAAGTGTACATAGCACGTTAGAGTGAAGCACAGAGCACTTTACTGACATGGACAATCGCTGCAATTTTTAAAATGTCTAAATTTTAAATTATAAAACTTTGTGTCAGTTTTACTGTCTGATTTTCTGTTTTTACTTGACCTGTTCTTTGTTGAGGTTGCTCTTTGTGCCTTTTAATTGCCCCTCGGGGATAAATAAAGTTTTTGAATTGAATTGAATAGTAAAGGCAGACAACGAAAACATATCCTTGGTATGCTGAACTTGCTTTGTTATGGAGTCACAGGAGTGCCACAATAAAATATAAATCTGTTAAAAAAAAAAAAATAAGGAAATAAATGTGTAAATATAAAGAGGAATAAATAAAAGAATAAATAAAAAGGTAAATTTTGTCTTTGCTTTTCCCTTTTCTCTTTTTTTCCTTTTATTTATCCATTTTGTCATTGTCTTTTCCTTTTGTCATTGCTTTTTCCTTTTGTCATTGCCTTTTCCGTTTTGCCTTTGCTTTTACTTGATGGACTGAGCTGTCAATCAAATGGCTCTGGGCGGGGCTTTCTGTCCAGGGTGAGTAGTCAATACCTGATCACAGGATTCCTGCCTAACGCCAGCTTAGGCACGGCTAAAGTGAAGTGATGTCACTGTGACGCTTCGGCTGATTCTACCAGCAGACACGGAAAGGACTCTGATAGTTCAGTGAGTTAATGTTTATTTTCTTACTGGCACCGGTTTTAATGCACTTTATATACACCTGGAGACGTGAATCAGTCATTAAACAATGTTAACGACTAGAGAGTAGATTTACTGTTTTCTCCAGTTTAACTTCAGAGACTCAGCAGATATTCAGGACTACTGACAACACAGAACCTTAACCTTACTGTTTTTATCACTTTTAGGCTTTCTAAACATGGCATTAATGTGAACCAGTGCCTCAACTGACTGTTTTATTAACTAAATGTACCACATTACACTAACACAACACACTTCAGCTGTTTACATGAAACTCAACACAAACATCATTAGCTTAATGCTACATTAGCTTTGATCAGGCTACGACTTAGCAGCTAGCTCGGTTAGTATCGCTAATTCACATTAAAGCTAATATTTACTGGATGCTAACTCTCTTCTCTAGTCAACACACACACAAATAAACTCCATCGACATCTGGAGTGCATGGCACGCATTATATCTGACACTACAGGTGTATATAAAGTGCATTAAAACCGGCACCAATAACTTACTGAACTATCAGAGTCCTTTCAGTGTCTGCTGGTAGAATCAGCCGAAGCACCACGGTGACATCACTTCACTTTAGCTGTGCTAGGAGCTGGTGTCAGGCAGGAATCCTGTGATCAGGTATTGACTACTCACCCTGGACAGAAAGCCCCGCCCACAGCCATTTGATTGACAGCTCGGTCTGTCAAATAAAAGCAAAGGCAAAACGGAAAAGGCAATGACAAAAGGAAAAGGCAATGACAAAATGGAAAAATAAAAGGAAAAAAGAGAAAAGGGAAAAGCAAAGACAAAATTTAACTTTTTATTTATATATTTATTTATTCTTTTATTTATTCCTCTTTATATTTACACATTTATTTCCTTATTTTTTAACAGATTTATTGATTTATTCCTCTTTATATTTACACATTTATTTCCTTATTTTTTAACAGATTTATTTATTTATTTCTCTTTATATTTGCACATGTATTTCCTTATTTTTAGCAGATTTATATTTTATTGTGGCACTCCTGTGACTCCATACTTTGCAGTACATACCTCAGTTTTCTTAATGTCTGCAGTGCCAAAATCATTTTAATTTTTTATAGATCTTAAGAATGTGCAGCTTTTATAATAAGTTTACTATAATCCAGAAAAAAAGAGAAGGGTTTGTCCTTGAAAACAAAGGGAGTCGTCCCTCTCCTTAAAGTAGAAAAAACATATGTGTGGTTCAGTTCAATTCTTTTAAATCATCAGTTTCCACATAGTATTTTGAGACTAACTACTACCTGGTTTTGGAGCAATGGCAGTTGTGGCTTCAGTGAGCTTCTTTGGTTTATTGATGTTTAATATTTCTTACACACCACAAAGCATGAAGTTATTATTACAATAATTATTGCAAATATTCAAATTGAACTAGGGAATGTCAGGAATCATTAAAATGCAAGAGCACTGGCTGTCTGAAATTAAGCATCCTTCATGACCAGTAGTGTACATTTATTATACCATCATTAAAATCCGTAAGTGGTGCTACTATTGATTATTAAAACATATTTTTGTAATAAATTACAAATTATTATCAATAACATGTTTCACTCATGATAATGTAATTCAAAAACAAGGTCACCATGGATATAAATTCTTCAATTACAGCTTACACATGCAGACATTATACAGAGAGAAATTGAAGTATAAACCACTAAAATTAGGGATGTATTAAGGTGTTGAAACCCATTCTGCTCTGCTCTGTAAGTATCATACCACCATATTGAAATTAATATTAAGATTAACATCAAAATAAAAGCTGATGTGGATGGATTTAATACTTGTCCATTCCAGTCATCCTTCACTTCAGATTGTCCTCTCCGTCTCTTACTCCTGTTTCTTGGAGTGCCCCCTGAATGTGTCCATGAGGCTAAAGGCTCCCAGGTACTGGCCCAGCAGAATGCCTTGCTTCATGGGAAGGATGCTGTTAAGAGAAATAAAGCGAAGAGATCAGTTGCCAATAAGACTGCTCCTTGAGGATCTAGGGGCAGTTCATTGGGAGATGATAGTGGTCCACCTACTTCCAAAGGTCTGGAGCACGACCACTTCTGGGCAACCCTGCATTACTCAGCTCAACAAAGAATGTATCTAGTTGTTAATTTATCACTTTGCCACTACAGATGCATTGAAATCTAGGGTAGAGAAGGTATTTTTTGTAATCACTGAGCAAAAATTCCATAATAACCTTTCATAACTGAGTGTCCACAAAATAAAATTTCTACACAACTAAACTGTCTTCTCAATTATGTTTTGCGGGTAACATATTTTCCAGCAGTTTACATATGTTTCTAATCAACATACCTTTGACACATATGTTATGGCTTTACTGTGACCAAAAGTGAAAATGCAGGGCACCAAGATAGCTCAGTTGGCTGAGTGGGTGAACCATAAACAGGGGCTATAGTCCCAGACGCAGTGGTCATGGGTTTGCATGACCATTTACTGCATGTCATTTCCTCACTTTTCTACCCATGTTTCCTGTCTATCTCTCCACTGTCCTATATGATAAAGACAAAAAGGCCAACAAAATTACTTAAAATAAAAAAAGTGAAAATGCAGACTTTAGGGGCCTTTCACACAGGAAGCCTTTCCTAAGAAAATGTGTTTCTTACAAAACATGAATGTGAATGCAGAGAATGTAATTTTGTGGATACATGGTGGCCTTTCAACATATTGAAATTCCACTTGTCTGGGTGGAAACTAGCTGTCTGCATTTCATCTTGACTCCATTTTCAGGATTTAGAAAATCTGGCCTGCAACGTGATACTTCAGCAAGTCTCAGGACCTTTCACCCGGAACAAATGATATAGCAGTAGGACGTGCTGGTGGAATAGACAGAAAACTTTCCCTCTGGAAAGTGAGGTATAAATTCTGGGTAACGTCACAAATTACTGTCAACTTTTAACTTGATTAGCTTTGCACGTATAAAAGCGTGTGCCACTCTGAGAGGAGGGGCTTAGCTCAGACGGGGTAGAGAAAAGGTTTGCAGGAGGAGGGCTGTATTTTTTATTTTTTTTTAAATTCTGACTCATTTTGTAGCCTTTTCCAGATTTCTCTCTAGTGCAGAATACAGAAAAGAACAATAAACTTATTTAGGCATTGAGTAGTGGTAGTTTGGATGTCACCAAACAAACGTAAGACACCTGACACATGAACGTGAGTGACAACTTTAATCATAATCATTATCTGGAGGTCCAAATTGCTGGATTGAAAGGTTAAACCATCCAAGATTTTATTGGGATGAAGAGAATAATCCTGGGAAAACAAACAAGGTGTGAAAACTAAGTGATTTATCCATCAAAATGGAGGATGGTGTGTGTGGATCCTTTAATGTCAGATCACTCACATGTCGCTTAATGTCAGAAAATAACTGTGTTTTGGGAAACTGCATATGAAGTGTTACAATGAACACTAGGTGAGAAGTCACAGACAAAACTACACAGGCAGGAAGAAGCAACAAAATTAACTTTGGGAGAGCAGAAGAAAGACGGGGAACACAAAGGTAGCTGAAGAATCCAGGAAAAACACGTTGAGTCCAACAAAGAATAACATTGTCGTATTCAGCTGTGAATAAGTCCAAGAAGAACTGACATGGAAACACAGGCAGAGCAGAGAACAAGGAAACAAGCAAATACACAATGGAAGAGTAATTGGGAGCAAGTGAAGAAGAGCAAACAATCAAATGCAGGCAATAAAACAAAGCATGAAACACCAGTGATCTTTCAAAATAAAAAGTAAAACTGTAAAGAAAACCCAGGAAAATGACAACTAGATCATAGATCCCTATGAGCTGCAAGTACAGCTGGGCGATACAGCTGAAAATGGATTACAATCAGTTTTTTTTAAAAATATCAGTTGATATTAATATGGATTTTTTTTATCACCTATTTTTAATAAAGACCTGGAGAAAAAAAGGCTTAATTTGACTTTACTCACATTTTTTTTAATTGAACAACTTTAGCCTTGATGTCAAGGCACACGTAATAATTTCAATATTACACAGGAATGAAAAACACACACAAATAAATACATTTTCACTGAAATAAAAATAAATAAGGATAAAGGAATGATCTATACTTCTAGACATTCTGCTTCCATAGAGGTGTGGGACTTTATATTGCAGTAAAAATGAACTCACATCGAGGAAATATCTTACATGCCCAAAAAAGGGCCACAGACTGCTTAGGGTTTAGAGGGTAAACTGTAAAATGATTAAGTTATATACAAGTGATATAACATTACTGTATTATATTTTGTATTTAATGAATTTTGGGTCTCTATCCAGTGGCCAGTCCAGGCCACCCATGCAAAATCTTAACCCTGGCTTCATCCTGGTCGTCTTTTGTGTGTCTGGTTTTCTAGCTTTCTATATTTTATATGTATAAAGGTGACATCATTTATTTATTCTTAACTATGTTAATGTGGATTTTCTTTATATGTGTTTTTCATTGTTATGTTAACATTAAAATTATTCGTTCTATACTTTGATAAATAGGTTTGGCAGTTACTCTTAAATTAAAATGGTTTAATATAAAATATTACTTAGCTGACCTTTATTAAAAATACGTTATTAAAAAAGTTGCAATAATTATTGATATCGACTGTAACTAAACATTTTGTAGCAATCGACTTTTCATCTTTATTACTTAGCCCTACTGCAACTACTTCACAGAAAGACAGTTTTATCAGCAATATATGATTTAAGGATTTAGAAGTGTTAACAATAAACAACACAAAAATTGAAGATATGTTGGCCTTTGTATTAACTGAGAGACTGCTGTGCTGTGTTGACGCAGATGGCACAACATGAACAGCAAATTAGCAGAGCATCCTTTGTACACAGGTTGTGTTCCAAGCACAGCACAGTTGTAAGTCACCTGCATTTTTGGAGGCATTAGAGCCCAATACACAATCACTGTAATTACATGAGTAAAACAAAGGAAAACCGAATTAAAGTGAAAAAAATGCACCCTGTTAACCGGAAAAAGAAGAAAATCTTAAAACATGTTGTGAAGGCGTTGCATTTTAACATAAACCATGATATATATTTGGTGGCTGGTAAAAAGCAAATAAAAAGTGAAAATGAAGCTTTAGTCTAATGTAGCGGACACGGCTTGGTTTCTTTGGAATGCCAAGAGAAGAGGCCAAATCAGATAAGAAATCCTGTCTTTTTCGATGTTTATTTCGAACCCACATCAAACTGTCATCTTGGACGATGGACAGAACCAGAGTCCTCCCTGTCCCAGGAAAGGGACTCCATTAGTGTCACAAGGTGAATTATGGCAGGACAGCCGTGATTTGCCTCACAATTAGTGTTGCTTTCGTCAATGAAAATTATGACGAAATATCGTCGTCAACAGACCTTTATCAGTTGACGAAAACGAGATGAGACGAAATAATTTCGAAATAATTGATATGGGGGCGAAGTTAATGTTTTAATGAAATAATCAATTTTCTTGCATGGACCCACAGTGCCCCCCAGCGACGTCGGAGGCCACGACGATGTTAGGACGAATTTCATAATAACCATTGTATTATCTCCAATTAAGAGTGTAAAATGTGAAATTGGTATCATTCGTAACTGTACACATGAAATGTAACACATATCCTCACAATGACATATATTTTTAGTATCTAAAGCCCATTTGATATATTGTTTGAATGTATAAGGTAACTCATGTATTTGTTAAAATGTATAACCTCGATTGCTGCGTATGTTCTATTGATGGATCATGGTGAGAGACAGACAGATCGCGTTTGCGCACATAATATCATATATTTTAATTCGTTTTAATAAATGTAGTTTTCCCCTCCTTCTGAGAACAAAGAGGGAGTAATCACATTACCAAAAGTCGGGGAAAAGTTCCTTTCGCCGCCCAGGGCTATCTGACATGATAAAAGGCCAGACACCTTTCATCACTCTCTTACTCTCTTGCATTCTTAGTCGCTCTCTGAACTTTTTCATCCTCCTCCTGAACGCGCATCCTTACACTGCAGCTCTCCATTCTTTTAGACACGTGTCATTTTCTTTAATTTTTATTCTCTGAAATTCTACCTTGCCTCGGCGTTCTTTTCTTTAGCTCATTTTTGTCGCCTTTTTGTTTTGCGACATATTGTAGACACTGCTCAACTTCAATACAAGCCTGAGCTTACATGTTTTAATCTGTTTTGCTAATAAGAAATAATTGGAATCAAATTTTTCCTTTTTCTAAATTTCACCGCGGCTCGGCTCTCAAGTTTCACCATTCTTTTTATTAGGCGGCTCAGGTGTCGGCAGAGTCCCCCGACGGCGCTGAAAAAAAGCTCCGGCGGCAGGACTCGTTGCCTAGCGACCACACGACGCTGGAGACAGATCGCTCGAGCTTCGTGAGGACGTCATCAGCTTTCTACTACGTCCCAGCCAAACAGAGACTTCAAACAGCGCTGTAAACGTAGGAAACTTCTTTCTGTTCCTGATTTTCGGGTTGATGTCAGTAATAACTTGATAATTTAAATTTAGTCACCCTTTAGCTTAGCGATCGTAGTCCAAATTACCGGCTCAGTGTGTTAGATCGTCCGCTAACTATCCTCTTTCACCATAACCCTCCTCCTTAATATGTTGATCTAATTCACAGACACACGCATTCACGCACGCACGTACACACACACATTATATTTTTCACTGTAAATAGCTCACCTGTATTGTCTTAGTAGAATAGTTAATAAACATTTTCATTTAGACCAATTCACGGTTTCGTGCGTCTCTGTGTGTGGGAACTGAAACAAACTGAGGTGGTGCCCCTTTTGTTAACGAGTGCAAACGTAACTACTTTAGTGGTAACGCTACACTAATCAATGGTAACCCATGGGGTTGAACCCTGATCGTCTAGGTAAAAGTTCAGTTATTTTCAATTGTGTTTCACTCAAAATACAAATGCAGTTTAGTTGTATATAATTTTGTGGAGACAAGGTTGTTGCAGACACAGTGCACCAACAGTAACAACTATTACTGTATTCTAATTTGCTGGAGCAGCCCCTTTCAAAGAAGCAAAGATTCCATGGGGTGATGCTTTTGTTAGTGTCAACAATGAAAACGATTTTCACAAATAGTTTCTAATGGAACATCCCATTTGTGCCAATGTAAATAGGCTTTGTTAAAAATTGTTTGAGCCAAAATGATGTCTCATGCATCTCTTCCTAAACCACCGATGTTAGCAGTTTTTGGATGACTGACAATTCTCAAAACAATGAGGGTCTTTAAAGGGGGAGCAGAGACAAGGCTAGATAATACAACACATTATTAAAAACTTGAATACAATGGCTTTTATGTAAAATGAACAGAGGCAAGGCACTAACTCGGTTGTGTGAGCTGTGTTCCAGCTTTTCAACAAGTGATAATAGCACCATCCTCAGATAAATGGACCAGAGAAAGAAAAAGGAACAAGAAAAGGAGATGTCTCCCAAACATTCCCTTATGAAATGAAATTAAAGGACAAAATAAGTCAGCCGAAGCAGAAAGACCTTTAGCTATCGGAGGATCTATTTGTCAATCTTACTGCAAAGATATTACACATTTCCTTCATTTGGTCAAGTGATGGGAACCGTCTGTGATTCACAAACCCTCCTACTGGAGTGTGAAGTGTTGATTTCTATTATCAATGTGAGATTGTTAGGCAGTAACATGGATTCACTTGCAGCCCTGGTAAGGCATCAAAAGGGCTTCCATGAATGTAATGTTTACCTGATACACGGCTACAAGAAAACACTCCAGATCCCACCTTTTTCTGCTTTTAGACAGTTTGGGGACGGCCCTACCAGAGGAGACAGGCGTCAGGGCTCCCTCCTCAGTCCCTGTCTCAGCTCCCTCCTGATCACCTCTTCCTCCTCAACCATCCTCCACTCACTCTCTGCAGCAGCTGGCTGCAATAACCCATCATCACCGTCATCAGAACTGTGGGCAGCCGTGATGCAGCACACCTGTTCTTCATCTCCCTCCATAAAAGCCGGCTCCACACTCCACACCCTGCCAGATAGTTGCTTCAGCTCCAAGCTGTTAGTTTGGCCTCAGCACATCCTTTAATAAATACTGAGAGGCTCTCCTGACAACAGGAGTGAGGATTTCCAAAGCTGAGGCAGCTGAGGGACACTCTGACAAGACTTTAAAAACATCAGCAAAGTTTTCTGCAGGAGGTATTTCTGCAGAGTTACAAAGAGCAGGTCCATTTCCAGGTGGACCAAGGGCACTGTCTTTTGCCTCACTGGATTCAGAGGGTCTCTGAGTGGAGTACATTTGAGAGACATGTTCTGAATGCTGCTGCACTTCCCCAGGTGTAGAACTCTCTGCCAAAGCTGATTTGTTCACCTGCAAACTGTGAACTAATCCTTGTCTCCTGTTACCGCAGTCTCCGCTGGTCACGCTGCCCGGGCTCCCAGTCACTCCTGTCCGCCAAGAACCTCAGAACCTGCACTCACCTCTGGAGGAGGAGGTGTCTCCTCCCTGCCTGCCTCAGCCTGTCCCTGCTGCCCCAGCCTCTGGATCTCCAGGACTGCCACAACCACTCTCCGTTGCTCGCCCACCCCAGCGGAGAACAAACCTGGACCGCCGGTCTCCAGTAGCCTGTCTGCCCCCCCCTCCCAGCCCGTAGTGAGTTCCTTAGTTAGAGTTTTTCCTGGCTTTAGTTTCACTTTGATTTTGTCTTTAGTTTTAGTCATTCACTCCCCCTTAGTTCTTTTGATAGACATAATTTGTATCAAAAGAAAATTCATTTTTTGCCTGATCCAGCCGTGAGTCTGTGTGTGCTCTGCCTGGGTTCACCACTGCACCGTGACAATAGGACCCGTGGCCTGAACATCAACAGAGCCAATAAGCTTAACAATATCCTCAACAGGGGGGATTTATCCAATGCTTTTCAGACAATTCAGCCAGCCCTGCTGAGGAAGAAAATGACTGTCAGACAGGCTGATGCAACTCTGGTACCTTGGATCATGGTCTTAGACATGGTCTTACCAGATGTCCTCAGCATGTGTCTTTAGAACTGTCAGACACAGAGGTTGGCATCTGTTGTAGTAGAACCTAAATGTTCTTTAAACACTTGAAACTTCCAAAGACTTTGTAACAGAACTATTAAACAGGAAAACCTGAAACGTCTCTATTGTTGTAGTGAAGGCCAGCCATCTTTGATTAGATGAATTGATATTTCTGGATCAGAATTCACAGTAGACATAGGCAGGTGAGATCACGAGATGCTGTGAGATCGTGAGATTCAGTGAGAGTGACGAAATTCAACATGGCGGCTCCCAGCTGCTAGACGAGAACTAAACAAATCGCTCGACGTATTTATATTAAAAAAAAAAAAAAAAAAAAACCTAACTAAATAGCCTGCTCAAGATCGGACATGGTAGTGCTCACAGTGGAGGACCTTGAGAACTTTACTGATGACTACTTCGTCCGGTGCACCATAGAAGACGCCAACTCCACCAACCCGAACAAGAGGAAGAAACCAGACTCCTCGACAGACACACAAGACTTGGAGATCACGGATATCCAGGTAAGTGTTCTCGAGTCTATTAATAAAAAGCTCGATATCCTTTGTTTGCTTCACCAGGAGATAAAGGACCTGAAAGCAAGCCTGGAGTTCACCCACCAGCAGATAGAGGACAACACCGAACTCTGGTCCACGCTGACAGTTGTCACTTCAGAGGTGAGTACACTTAAAAAAGAAAACAAAACCCCGAGGGAGACCGTCCTGGACATCCAGTTGAGGAGCATGCAGGACAACCAGATCTTTTCTGGTATCCCTGAGTCCACACCGGATAACCCAGAGACCCTTGTTAAAAACTTTAGGGTGTCGGAGCTTAAAATCCCTGCGCAAACTGTTAAAAACATCACTTTCCACCGCGTCCACCGGCTCGGACCCCGAGGAGGAAACCGACACCGTCCTATCATTGCAAAGTTCGAGCACTTCCAGCAGAAAGTGCTGGTAAGAAGCAAAGGACGGGAGCTGAAAGGCACGTCGTTCGGGATGAATGACCAATTTCCCAGGGAAATCAACGAGAGGCGCAAAGTATTATACCCCATCATGAAAGAACACAAGCAGAAAGATAAACGGACTGCACTGGTTGTGGACAAACTGTACATAGATGGGCAGCTGTTTCGGGAACCCTCCATTACCCCCTGGCTCTTCTAATAAAAAAAAAAAAAAAAAAAAGACAAAAAAACTGGCTTAAACGCTTAATCTATCACTTAGTAATTTATGCTAGAAAATGTAATCAAAAAAAATAATCTTACAGGTGTAAATGTCTCACTCTCCTAATCTACACTCCCCACTGGAGAACCCCCTCCTCCTTCTACTTTTCTCTCTCTCCCTCTCTATATGTCTCCCTTTAGCCCTCTCCCCCTCTCACACACACACCCCCACACTCTCACTCACACTCCATGTACCCCCCACGTTTATTGTGCTTGTATGTTTTATAATGTGTTTGTTGACAGTTTTTCAGGCAACGATGTGCTATTATATAATGTAAACATAGATCCTGACCTGCTGTATACATCTCTCTCAACACTCACAGCTCACAGACGGCAACAGACAGCTCACAAGGACACACACAGGCGTTATATTACATTGCTACATACTCTGACAGAACATCTCTCTCTATGTTCAAGTTTAATATCGTAGCCTGGAATGTTCATGGCATACGCTCACCAACAAAAAGAGTTAAAATCATGGATTATGTCTCTAAATTAAAAACAGATATTTGGTTCTCCAAGAAATGCATTTAATACAATTGGAAGAAAAATCTCTACCAGATTTGAATTATAGTATCATCTTTTCATCTTGTTATAACAGCAGACAAAGAGGGGTCTCCATTCTAGTCCATAAGAGAGTACCATTCACTTTAAACAGTACAGTAACGGACTCAGAGGGCAGATGGATTATTATCCAGGCAACTATCTTTAATAAATTATATTCTATTGCAAACCTCTATGCTCCGAATAATGACGATCCAGCCTTCTTTCACACTGTTTTTTTTCTCACTTAGTAGACTTATCTGCTAACTCAACAACTATTATCAGTGGTGACTTCAACATAGTTTTAAACCCTTCAGTGGATCAATCCAATAGTCCAATACATGCAAAACAATCACGATCAGTTAAAGTCATACATGATTATATGAAAGCTTTTGGATTAGATGACGCCTGGAGACTCAAAAACCCTACAAAGTGGGACTATAAGTTTTTCTCTCTGGAGCACCAAACATTTTCAATAATTGACTTTTTCCTCTCAAATAACTCTATCGCACAGAAAGTTTTTAAAAATACTGGTTATATCAGTCCGCACATGAATACAGCTGCAATTAAATTATATTATTGAAACCACACAAAGATCCTACGCTTCCCTCTAGCTATCGACCTCTGTCTCTAATCAACACCGACATCAAAATTATCTCAAAAACTCTCGCCTCCAGGCTGGAGAAAATCATCCCGTCAATAATTCACTGCGATCAAACAGGATTCATAAATGGCCGACACTCCACCAACAATATCAGAAGACTTCTAAATCTAATCTGTTTGACGCAAAGCCACAACAAAGAAGCTATTGTTATGTCACTGGATGCAGAAAAAGCCTTTGACAAAGTTAACTGGTCCTTTCTTTTCGCAGTGCTCCACAAATTTGGCTTCGGAGAATCGTTTATCCAGTGGGTATCAGCTCTGTACACCTCACCCAAGGCTACAGTCACCACCAATGGGATCACTTCACACAGCTTCAGTCTGCAAAGGGGAACAAGACATGGATGCCCACTCTCTCCCTTATTGTTTGCGATCTTTATCGAACCATTAGCAACAGCTGTACGTCAGAACACTGATATCAAAGGTATCTGCGATCTGGAGTCTGAACACAAAATTAACTTATACGCAGATGACATTTTACTTCTACAAGAACCCAAAACTTCAGTAAAGGAAGTATTTAACCTCATCACAACCTTCTCGCGTCTTTCAGACTACTCCGTCAACCGGTCAAAATCAATTATATTACCTTTAACAGAAAACTCGTGGAATCCCGCAGTCCAAAACTCGCATTATTCTTTTCCTACTGGCAACATCAGATATCTGGGCATAAATATTTCCTCCAAACTCTCAGAACTAGTTCACCTGAACTTCACGCCACTTTTGGACAAAGTCTGTGATGATCTGAGACGTTGGAACAACCTCCCCATCTCCCTTTTGGGACAAATAGCTACAGTCAAAATGAAAATATTACCTAAAATCAACTATCTCTTCTCCATGATTCCATTTAAACCCACATCAAAGTGGTTCCAATCGTTAGACTCTGCTATTGGTAAATTCTACTCAAAGAATAAAAAGGCTAAAATCAGTTTGACTACCCTCGAGAAGAATAAACCCAAAGGGGGCCTGGAGGCTCCCAACTTCATGCATTATTATTTAGCCAACCAACTACAATATCTCACCAAATGGATACATCCACATGAAGAATACAACTCCTGGCTGGAACTAGAACATTTAGATTGTAACCAGATTAAAATCTCTGACCTTCCCTTTATCACTTCTGCCCTTAAACATCACTCCTGCTTCAAGAACCTTATGATCGCTTCCACCTTGTCTGCTTGGTGGAAAACACTGGAAATCACAGGCTCCCAATTAAAACCCAGTATACTCTGCCCAATCTGGCACAACCCTGATTTTACAAACAGCAAAATAGCTCTTTATTTCAGCACATGGGCAGAGAGAGGAGTCACCCACCTCCATCACCTTCTTGATGATAACATATTTAGGACATATATAAACTTATTCCAAACATTTGAAATAACAAATGGAAATTTTCTTCAGTCCCTACAGGTAAAGAAGACGATTACAAGTAGAATCCCATCGCTACAGACTACTTTACAGCCAACAGATTTACAGCCACCTGAATTTGTCAAATACATTGTGAAACTGTCTCCAAGAAATAAGAAGAATGTCTCAAAAATTTGTAGTTTACTTTCAAAGACAGACTCTATACACCTACCAACTCAAAAATGGGAAAAAGACGTATCCAAATCTTTTGACTCTGATTTTTGGACCCAGATCTTTGAAAACACATTTAAAATGACAAAAACACCAACTTACAATTGATCCAATTTAAGGTGCTTCACAGAACACATATAACGAAATATAAATTGTATAAAATTGTATAAAATGGGCAACCTCCTAAATTAATTAAATTCATCAATTAACTATCAGAGAATTACTGGACCAGCTCTCCATCTAACGTGTCCGGTTCCTGCAGCCCAGAGGGTCTAACCCAGATGGGATCTGAGGAACATTTAAGCTGGTTAACGAGAACATTTGCCTAGCTTCTAACTGCCTCCATCCGGACGCCTATCCTGCTACCTCTGATAACTAACTCAACTGAGTAGCCACTTTAGAATGGTCAAAGTAAATACCAGTCATGTCCGTTAACGGCAGCTTTTCTCTTAACGGATTTTGCACTTGGTAAGTTGCTAGGTTTAAATTTAGAGGTTAAGGAATGGATAACCCCAAGGATAAGTTTAAAAAAGGCCACCCACGGCCCTAACGACTAGGTAACCTGCTAGAACCTTTGTTTTGATGTAATGCACACATTAACCTGACTTTTTACAACCTGAGAAGATATATATAATTAACTCATCAACGTGATAGGAATAAATAGAATTTCCGGTCTGTTAACTTTAATTGCAGGATGAATATTTTATTATAATATTTCAGCAAGGGCGTAGCATAAGCTCTTAAATCATCAGACAATTAATCTAACATCAATATTATTCCAATTGCTTAACCTGACTCATAAGTGGAACTATGCTTTCATATAAGAGAATTAATAATCACCCAGACTACGTAATTTAGAGCTGGAGAGCAGTCGGTGTGGCCCCACTGGCTGCTCACCTGAGCCTCCAAGGCTCACCGGCCCCAGGGAGAAGTGGAGGGGGTTCGGTCCAGATTTAGACCTGCTTGTATCCATTTTTGTTGTTTGGGCCAGTAAAAACCTTGTTAATCCATTCTGGTGTTGTTCCTCATGGAAATAGTAGAGTTCAGTAATGTTCCTTCAGTCAGCGTTATTTTTAGATCACAGTCTTCGTAATCCTCAAACAGTGCAGAAAGAGCAGTCCTTTAATCCATAATCACAGAAGAACAGATATTCCTTTGCAGATCATGTTGAATCCCCCGTCCGAGCTACGTGGTAAAATCCCCTTTGCTCAGAGCATTTCTACCCTGGCTTGCAACGAGTGACCACCTCGCAACAACTCCCAACTTGCCTCTTGATCAGGTGTAATTTATACAACAACTGAACCTTTTGCATATGCAGTGACAGCACACTTAATTAACATACGCAATGATCTCATACTAAATTAACTTGAGCAATGACTTCATTCTCTCCGCATGTTTGAGGAACTAAAACCATCTATTCTAGACTGTCTCGCCAGCACCCCCCAACACATCCTAAGACCCCTCCATGTTTGAGGAACTCAAACTATCTATTTTGGACTGTTTAGGCTCTTCCACTCAGTCTCACTTCTCTATTAATGTACTTTTTCCATCTGCAACTCAAAACAGGCTCCTGATCAGGAAATGGAGAAGCAGATGTTAGACTCACAAAAATCCCTGAAGTCTATTTCGGGCTTAATAACCTTTACCGTGAACACTTGACCCCAGTTCACCTTAGCTCTTGATTTCTCACCTCATTACTAAGTTAAAAACCTCTTAGTTTAACCGTAATCAAAACTCTTTCTAAAACATCTGTTTCAGAGTAATCAAAACTCTTAAAAGCATTTCTATTTCATAACGCATCAGTTCCTCATATTTGTCAAATCAAAAACATCAGTTTCCCCTGGTAACCAAAAACAACACTTTTCACAGTGAGTTGCTGTTCTGACTTAGTTACTTCTTACAAAAAGATCATAAAAATAGCCATTTGAGTTAGCTTTAACACATTCATTGGGTTAAGGCATAACTTGATCATAAATCACAGGTTATAATATCACAATGTGTCATTGCCTCTCCCTCCTCTGTGCTTCACCCCGGACCAGCTGACGATCTCAGCAATTGGACACAGCTGCAGAAAGAGTGCAGCTGTGTCCAATCTCATCAGTGGCAGTTAAAGCCTGGCTCACCCCACCAGTCGCCGCTGGTTCATTGCCCCTGCTGGCTCCCTGCCAGCCACTCCGCCCAGGTCTGCTTCAGCTCCGGACTTCCTCCGCCTGCTCTGTCCTGCCTGGCTGCTGGCTGGAGCCCTGGAACTCTCCAGCGTGAGCCCGGTATGATTCTGGAGCTTCCCCCCTCTGTCCCTGTCTCGGCTCCCCGCCGCCTTTTCTCCGCTGCACGTCGGCAGCCCCAGCGCGCGCCGCCTCTGACTGTTGGTTTCTGAACCGGGACAGAGGCCAGTCAGAAACTGCTGAAAATCCCCCCAGTCAAGAGATAGGGCTAGAATCAGCAGACGCCGCCCCAGCACCGAGGGGTCCCCCTGCAGTGGCCGCCCCAGCACCGAGGGGTCCCACTGCAGTGGCCGCCCCAGCACCGAGGGGTCCCCCTGCAGTGGCCGCCCAGCACTGAGGGGTCCCCCTGCCCTGTCCCCAGTCCGGCCTCCAGAGGGGTCCCCAGCCCTGTCCCCAGTCCGGTTCCCAGTCCAGCCTCCAGGGGGGTCCCGCCACCGCCAGTTCCCAGTCCGGCGTCCAGGGGGGTCCCGCCACTGCCAGTTCCCAGTCCACCCTCCAGGGGGGTCCCGCCGCCGCCGGTTCCCAGTCTGGCCTCCAGAGGGGTCCCGCCGCCGCCGGTTCCCAGTCCGGCCTCCAGAGGGGTCCCGCCGCCGCCGGTTCCCAGTCCGGCCTCCAGAGGGGTCCCGCCCCCGCCGGTTCCCAGTCCGGTCTCCAGAGGGGTCCCCAGCCCGGTTCCCAGGCCGGTTCCCAGTCCGGCCTCCAGAGGTGTCCCGCCGCCGCCGGCCCTTATTTTTGCTGTTATTCTGCCAGAGTCTCACCCTTGTGGCTGATTCTGGGATCTCATACCTCCATGTTTCTTGACACAATGCACCCAAAACATGGCTGACACTTACTTCCACAGCTCTTTGGCTATGTACACCCGTCTATCAATTCTGGGTAACAATCACACAGAAACTCTCCAATATTTTGGACTGCGAAATTCCGCATTCCCCGAACGTTTGCCTAATTGGCGATCTAACGCAAACAGCCCTACCAGACATTCATATCCAACCCACACTCGCAGCTATCGCCATTGCCAAAAAAACTATTTTAGTTAACTGGAAAGACAAGAAAGCCATCAACATCCTCCATTGGCTGAACCTCCTCACAGAACGTATCTCACTTGAGAGAATATCTGCTACCAGAAAAAAACAATTGGACTCCTATAAAGAAAAATGGTCTCCATTTATTAAATCAATAAATATTAATCTATAGCCTCCACTTGTATGTGGGCGTATGCCACTCTCCTCATAAAATTGTGATACTTATTCTTCTGTCTGTGCGTATGGTCTGACTTTCCTCTGCTTTATTTCAGTTTATTAACCCTCTACCTTTTTAAGAAGGATGGCACCATAGACTTCAAGGCCATGTGCATGCACTGGTGGTGTCCTTTCCCTATTGCTCCTGGGGCTGCTCTCTGGCTCTGCGGGGCCTGCGTGGCTCGGGCCCCCTCTGCCTGGGGGTGGGTGTCTCTGGTGTCTCTCCCTTTGAGCCCTGGGTCTGCTGGGTGTGCCCTGGCTGGCCCTGGGGTTTTGGGGTGGGTCGGCCCTTCCGTCGCTCCCCTGTCCCTTCCCACTCCGCTTCCCTCTGATGCGAGTCAAGGCAGGTGAGCGAATACTTTTGGCAATATAGTGTATGTTCTCTGGAGTGAAGAAACACTTCTCTGTCTGGCAATCCAATAGATAAGTCTGGCTTTAGCGGTTGCCTTGACAACAATACTTGCCTGACTGCATTGTGACAAGTGTAAAGTTTGGTGGAGTATGGTATGGGGTTGTTTTTCAGGGGTTGGGCTTGGCCCCTTAGTTCCAGTGAAAAGAACTCTTAATGCTTCAGCATACCAAGACATTTTGGACAATTTCATGCTCCCATCAGTCCACCCTTTGCAGCTACAACAGCTTCAACTCTTCTGGGAAGGCTGTCCACAAGGTTTAGGAGTGTGTTTATGGGAATTTTTGACTATTCTTCCAGAAGCGCATTTGTGAGGACACACACTGATGTTGGACCAGAAGGTCTGGCTCTCAGCCTCCCTCTAATTCATCCCAAAGGTGTTCCATCAGGTTGAGGTCAGGACTCTGTGCAGGCCAGTCAAGTTCATCCACACCAGACTCTGTCATCCATGTCTTTATGGACCTTGCTTTGTGCACTGGTGCACAGTCATGTTGGAAGAGGAAGGGGGCAGCTCCAAACTGTTCCCACAAAGTTGGGAGCATGGAATTGTCCAAAATGTCTTGGTATGCTGAAGCATTCAGAGTTCCTTTCACTGGAACTAAGGGGCCCAGCTCCTGAAAAACAACCCCACACCATAATCCCCCCTCCACCAAACTTTACACTTGGCACATTGCAGTCCGACAAGTATGGTTCTCCTGGCAACTGCCAAACCCAGACTCGTCCATCAGATTGCCAGATGGAGAAGCGCGATTCGTCACTCCAGAGAACGCGTCTAACACTAACTGCTCTAGAGTCCAGTGGCGGCGTGCTTTACACCACTGCATCCGACGCTTTGCATTGCACTTGGTGATGTATGGCTTGGATGCAGCTGCTCAGCCATGGAAACCCATTCCATCAAGCTCTCTGCGCACTGTTCTTGAGCATTAGCTCAAGAACAGTGCGCAGAGAGCTCAAGAAGTTTGAGCTTGATGAAGGCCACATGAAGTTTGAAGGTCTGTAGTGATTGACTCTGCAGAAAGATGGCGACCTCTTCGCACTATGCGCCTCAGCATCCGCTGACCCCGCTCCGTCAGTTTACGTGGCCTACCACTTCGTGGCTGAGTTGCTGTCGTTCCCACACACTTCCACTTTCTTATAATACAGCTGACAGTTGACTGTGGAATATTTAGGAGCTAGGAAATGTCACGACTGGATTTGTTGCACAAGTGGCATCCTATCACAGTTCCATGCTTGAATTCACTGAGCTCCTGAGAACGACCCATTCTTTCACAAATGTTTGTAAAAGCAGTCTGCATGCCTAGGTGCTTGATTTTATACACCGGTGGCCATGGAAGTGATTGGAACACCTGATTCTGATTATTTGGATGGGTGAGCAAATACTTTTGGCAATATAGTGTATTTTCATTGCTCTAGAGTCCAGTGGTGGCTGCTTTACACCACTGCATCCCATGCTTTGTATTGCACTTGGTGATATAAGGCTTGGATGCAGCTGCTCAGCTATGGAAACCCATTCCATGAGGCTCCCTATGCACTGTTCTTGAGCTAATCTGTAGGCCACATGAAGCTTGGAGGTTTGTAGCTGTTGATTTTGCAGAAGGTTGGTGATTTGTGTGCACTGTGCACCTCAGCATCTGCTGACCCCACTGTGATTTTACATGGCCTACCACTTTGTGGCTTAGTTGCTTTTGTTCCCAATTGCTTCCACTTTGTCATAATACCACTAACAGTTGACTGTGGAGTATTTAGTATCGAGGAAATTTCACAAATGGAATTATTGCACAGGTGGCAACCTATCACGGCACCATGCTTGAATTCACTGAGCTCCTGAGAGCGACCCATTCTTTCACAAATGTTTGTAGAAGTAGTCTGCATGCCTAGGTGCTTGATTTTATACACCTGTGGCCATGGGAGTGATTGGAATACCTGAATTCAATTATTTGGATGGGTGTCCCAATACATTTGTATAATATATATATATATATATATATATATATATATATATATATATATATATATATATATATATATATATATATATATATATATATATATATATAGAGTGTATGCTATCTTTTGGTAAGTTATTATAAGATAAATTTATCACATTAAAATCTTTCTGAAGTGAATATACAGAGTAGTGAGAAAAATGCAGTCTTTAGAGGTTACAAAATTGAAAAGAGTAAGAGTAATACTATAGTATGTAGAGCTGCCATTTCCTCCAGTATTGGTAATACCTTTGAGAACATTTTTTGTAAAATAAATAATGAAGGAAATTTCACTTTCTTTATTTTCTATATCATCATTAAGGGCTTCATCACTGTGCCACATTGCACATATATGTCTAAGTGTTCACAGAGGTGCAGGACTTGATATTGCAGAAAAAAATAAGTTTGACAGAAGCAACAAAATAAATAAAACTGCCAGAAAACTACTTTGAGGTCAGTGTTTTGTTTAAAAAAAAATGAAATCAAGATTAAATAGAATGGACTTCCGGGAATGAGCCAGCCCAATATGGCAGCATAAACAATTAGCTCCCGATCAACACTCAATAAAATTCCCCAAATTCAAAGCTAAAACGCAAATAATGGATTCGAATTAGAGATGCAAAGGGGAGGGAGAACAAGAAGGACAAAAACTACTAAAAACCTGGCAGAACAACTCCAACTGACGAAGAAACACGGAGGGCCATGTCTGAAACAGACATGAGTGAGCAGGAACATGTGGAAGCTGAAGCTACAGATATGATACGAGCAGGTCTGAAAGACATTGTCAGGGAAATTCAAGACTTTAAAAGTGAGCTAAAAACGGAGTTGACTACATTCAAAGAAGAAATAAAAAAAGAAATGAAGGAAGAACTCGAGGACTTTATGAAAAATGTTAACCAAAAGCTCATGGCAACGGCACGCGAGCTAGCAAAACAAACAACCAGACTGGATGGAGCCGAACACAGAGTGGCCGACGTGGAAAGCTGGAACATGGAGGTAAAAGACACCCTACTTCAGGCGCTGAAACAACAGAGGATACTGCAGGAGAGACTGACAGACCAAGAGGGGAGAAACCGGCGGAACAATATCCACATCTTCGGCCTGAAAGAAGGGGTAGAGGGCAACTCTGCCCCACAATTTATTGAACAACTTCTGAAAACGGAGTTATCCTTACCAGCAGAAATAGACCTGCAAATACAGTGGGCCCATCGGGCTTTAATACAAAGACCGGACCCTGACAAACCCCCGAGATCATTGGTTGTGAACTTTTTACAGTACACAACAAAGGAGAAGATTCTGAAGGAAGCCTGGAAAAAGAAAATCGAATACCAAAATCGTCCGCTGTTTTTTGATCACGATTACGCCACGGAGATAATTCAGAAAAGGAAAGAATATGTCGGCATTAAAAGGGCACTTAAAGAGAAGGGAATCCACTTCCAGACACCCCTGGCGAAAATTCGAATCCACTGGGAAAGCGGTCCGCGGACCTACAGCAGTGCACAGGAGGCAGCAGAGGAACTGAACAGACGAGGACTACAGGTAGAGATACCGGGGAGAGGCGCAGTCCGGACCGGGATGGAAGAGCGGCTCCAGAGAGCGTTGCCATGGCAGCGGGGCCGACACACTGAGGACACCGCGGAATGGGCCAAACTAAGACTACAGGAATTTCAAAGGAGATAAAGGACATGCTAGGTATGTGAGTGCATTAAGATGAAAAGACAAGATTCTAAAAATGAACAATCTAGTCTAAGACTAATTGCACTCCTCAAAATTGCTCATATTTGATGGTCCTATTTGTGATGGACGATCGGCAGCTACATACGTAAGTTCTCTTAAGATGTTGATGTGTAAGAGTCATTGTCCAGACCTTACTACAGAGGGGCCCTATTTTACGGGACAGTCCCCTCAACCCACAACTGTGCTGTGGGAGGTGAACACCTGCTTTTGGAAGTCTAACAGTTCTTCAGGTGAAGTTATTTTGCTCAAGTTCCTAGAGCGGTTATTGGTTGTTATGTGTACAGTATGGTTTCAGGGGAAGTATGGCAGATCTGCTTGTAAACTGAGGGGATACAGTGAAAATACTTTAATGAAACTAAATGACTCAAAGTCAAGGACTTAGGCTGATGTCTTTGAATGTGAATGGTCTAGGTAATCCAATTAAAAGAGCCAAAATAATTACAAAATTGAAAAAAGAAAAGATGCATATTACATTTTTACAAGAAACACATTTAACAAAACAAGAACATGAGAAATTAAAGGGATTTGGTTACAAACATACGTACTATAGTTCATACAAGGGCAACCGCAAAAGAGGAGTAGCAATCTTGATTTCAAACTCTGTTAAATTTGAAAGATCTGAAAAATCTGAAAGAAATACAAGACAAAGATGGGAGATATGTCATAGTAAAGGGGAAAGTGGAAAATAATCCAGTGACACTAGTAAATATCTATGCCCTCCCTGATAGTAGTAAGCATTTTTTCAAGTCCCTATTTGATATCATGGCAATGGAAAGTGAGGGAATCTGTATATGTGGAGGGGATCTGAATGTAGTACTAAATCACAATCTGGATACAACAAGTAAAAAGAAGACTAAAAGCCATTTAACAAAACTACTCAATACTTTTTTTTGAAGATTTAGGAATGGTAGACATTTGGAGAAACTTGCACCCTCTCGAAAGAGATTATACACATTACTCAGTGCCGCATTCTGTCCACTCTAGGATAGACTACTTTTTCATGCAGAAAGGAGATTACTATAGAGTAACAGATTCTAAAATTGGAGTGGCAGATGTATCAGATCACAATGCAGTATATTTAACGATTCAAATCGATAGTAGAAAGAAGGACACAGTGTGGAGGTTAAACGTGGGGATACTGAATGATAAAACAACCGTTAATGACATTAAATCAGCAATTAAGAGATTTCTAGAAGAAAACGATAATGGAGAGGTCGATCCATCTATATTGTGGGACTCCTTGAAGGCTGTAATAAGAGGCAGGTTAACTGCAAGGACGGCATATTTGAAGAAAGTCAAAATGGAAACATATAATAAGTTGATCTTAGATTTGAAAGAATCAGAACAGATTTATAAAAATAATAAGGAACAGAAGATCTATGAACAAATACAGGATTTGAAGAGACATATGGATGAGATATTGGGTCAAGAGGTAGAGAAAAAAGCAAGATTCACAAAACAGACATACTATGAATTGGGCCCTAAATCCACTAGACTACTAGCTCGGAGGTTACGAAAACAGCAGGCTGACAATACAATTCATAAAATAAAAGACCCTATTACAAAAAAATTGATGACTGAACCAAAAGAAATAGAACATATCTTCAAGGAGTACTATAAAGAGTTATATACACAAACATCAATGGTGGACAGTAAATTAATGGGAGAATTTTTAAACACACTCGATCTACCTAGTATTGGAGAGAAACAAAATAAGACAGTTACAGCAAAAATATCACTAGAAGAGATAGGGAAGGCAATAGGCAGGTTAAAAACAAACAAGGCCCCAGGGAGTGATGGCTTTCCTATAGAGTGGTATAAAATATTTCATAATGAGCTAAGTCCACTCCTCTATAGGACCTTTAACTATATTATGAAAGAAGGAAAGACACCCCATCATGGAAAGAAGCAATTATAACACTAATCCCTAAAGAAAACAAAGATAAGGAAAATTGTAATAACTATAGACCCATATCAATTTTAAACGTGGACTATAAAATATACACTTCAGTTATCTGTAAACGATTTGAAAAGTTCATGCCAGATTTAATTGATGAAGATCAAACTGGATTTATATCAGGCCGACAAACAAGATAACATTAGAAGAACGTTACACATCATACATGAAATTCAAAAAGAAGGATATAACGCAGCTATGATAAGCCTAGATGCAGAAAAGGCATAGGGTATATTGGGAATTTTTATACCAAACATTGGAAAAATTTGACTTTACTGAAGATTCAATCAAATGTGTCAAGGCAATTTATCAACAACCTACTGCAAGGGTAAAGGTGAACGGTTCGTTATCTGAAAGATTTGCATTAGGGAGGGGAACAAGACAGGGATGTTGTCTTAGCCCAACATTGTTCGCCATTTATATAGAACCATTGGCACAAGCGATCCGTCAGGATATGAAATTAAAGGGTATAACTGTTGGAAGTAGGGAACACAAAATTGGCCTTTTTGCAGATGACGTGGTAATATATTTGACAGATGTAGAAGCGTCCTTCGTACGAATGATGGAAATTATAGAAAAATTCAATTACTATGCAGGATATAAACTAAATCTTTCAAAAGCTCAGATTCTCTCATTTAATCACATTCCCTCAGTAGAAATCAAGCATAAATATGGTGTCAGGTGGGACTTGAAACAAATGAGATACTTAGGGGTACATATAACATATATATATATCAAATCTGTATAAGGCCAACTACAACAATATCAATCAAACTATAAGAAAGGACATAGAAAGATGGTCCACATACCCAATGGATTTTAGTAGTAAGATAAGTGCAGTGAAAATGAACATCTTGCCAAGGCTGTTATATTTATTTCAATCCCTGCCAATAGAAATTCCACCAAAACAGTTTATAGAATGGGATAAATTAGTTTCTAGGTTTATTTGGGGAGGGAGGAAAGCCAGAATCAAATACACTACACTCCAATTGCCAAAGAATAGAGGTGGAATGGCACTGCCTAATTTTAAGGTATACTTTTACGCAGCTCAACTTCGACCACTTGTCAATTGGTGTGATGAAAATTATATAGCAAGATGGAAAGATGTTGAGACGTGTATCCCTGGCTATCACATCCAAACGCTCTTGGGAGAAAATACAATCCCTGGATATATCAGGAATTTGATTGATCCAATAACAATATTTACACTAGAAACATGGTTTGCTCTTACCAGACAACTTAAATTGAAAAAGGAACAAAAAATATTAAAATGGATAGCACTGGATAGTGAATTTGGGCCTGGATTACATGACTCAACATTTAAACAGTGGAAGAAAAATGGAATGACTGCATTTTGTACTGCTACAGAAAATGGAGAAATAAGAAGTTTTGAAGACTTAAAGAAAATATTTGCACTTAAGAACCAGGACCTGTTTAGATATTTCCAGTTGAGGGAATATTACAATAAAGAGATGAAGAGGGCTACATCAGAAGAAATTAATCCAGTGATGGAAGTGATGGTTAAAGCATACAACCAAAAAATATCAAGGGTCATATCAAGACTTTACCACAGTATAATGGAATGTCAGAATAAATCAACACTGTACATAAAACATAAGTGGGAAAAAGAGTTGAATGTCATAATCTCTGAAGAAGAATGGTACCACATGTGTGAAACTCAACAGACATCCACAAATTCACTTACATGGAGAGAATTTAATTGGAAGAATTTAACACATTTTTTTATTACGCCAAATTTAAAAAGCAAACAATTACTAAAACAGGAAACATGCTGGAGACAATGTGGTGAAATAAATGCTAACCATACACATATCTTCTGGTGTTGCCCCAAAATAGAGACATTTTGGGATGAAGTCAACTCTGTGATGAACAAGGTACTTGGATATACGATTATTAAGAAGTGCTCCACTCTATACCTGGGAAATATAGGTAAAGTTGTACTGAAGGAAGATAGCTATCTGGTTAAAATTCTTCTCACGGCTGGCAGGAAGGCCATAACAAGAAACTGGCTTGCTTCAGACCCACCTAGACATCAACAATGGTTAGATATAGTACAGGAAATATATGTGATGGAAAAAATGACATATTGTTTAAGAATTTAAAAAGATGATTTTGATCGAAAATGGAGTAAATGGAATAGGTTTGCAGGCAAGGACACCAGCATTTGAATGACATTTTTGTTTTATAATGGAATACTGTAAAGTCGACTGTAACTGCCCCCCATTGGTGATGAGCTGATCCCATACTTGTTTGTTTTGTTCATGTATATGTGTGAAAAGGAAATAAAAAACTAAAGTGAAAAAAAAAGATTAAATAGAATGATGGTGAGATCAAGTGGCTGTAAATGCTATATCACCAAAAGGTGTTTTCATTTTTTGAGATTTTTAAAACACTAAGCTGCTTTAACAAAGGTATAGAATGTAGAGATCTTGTAGAAAGCAAGAAACCAGAATGTTATTGTTGATAAAGAAACATATTTCTTGGAATCTGTGAATACAGGCAAATGCTGAACCTCTTATTCACACCGGTAATAGATGCAGCTGTTACATTTACAACCACTGGCACCAGTCAAAGTTCAATGTCAAATCGAGATATTGTTTCAAGTCCCATAAACTGTCCCCGATTGCCTCAATCACATTAGAATAACAGAACTGTTGTGATCTGCTCAGCACCCACTGTGTCAGTCAGCATTAGAGTCCTCTCTTTTACTTAAAACATCTCAATTTATGTATGAGATAATTTATCTTATACAGGGAGTTTCTGGTCTGTTACTATAATTTGTCCTGTCGGTATGTCGTCCATTTGATCTCGGTATGGTGCTTTTTATCTCCTGTTTTTGTCTCTTTTCTTAGTTTATTTCCTCTCGTTAAAGTCTATGTCCATGATAAAAGGTTGTATAAACAAATGAACTTGGACCTAAAATTGATAACAGCAGATAATCAGTAGACACACAAAATGTGCATAAAGATAATGATACGAACAAATGAAGGGCAGTTAGAGAGGAAAAATAAAGGGAAACACTCTTAAAAGTGAAAATTTTTAAAAGTCCACGCACTTGTCAGTGAATCACCACACACTGATCAAGCTATGAAAATGTCCAGAAAATTGCATCAATTTTCATTTAGTTTTTTATGAAAACTGCCTACACAGTTGTCTAATTGCGGTGCTTGCCTGTTTCAAAGCAGAATGTGGGATTTTTCAGTTTGCAGTGGGGTCACTCCATGCCACTTGACCCAGATTTCAGAACTTTTCCCAAGAGAAAGAGGCCTCCGATTGGCTCTGACGAGTTCTTAGTGAACACTTTTTGGAAGATGACTGCATTGCAGAGAAAGACATCGAGTCCAGCAAGCTAGTTGTTCACTAGACCAACAGTACTAAAAAGTCTGACGTTGTCCCACTGGTGCTCAACTTCACCGCCTATAATGCCTATCTACTGATCGTACAACATACTCTGAAAACAGCAGTACAGTGGCATAAATCTGTCTCAAGGAAATAGCACTAGAACACCCCAGTCAGGCAAGGGAGAGACAGGCAGGGAACAACCCACAGAAGTCAGCAGGTACTAAGACATTAACAATGTCCATACTTAAAAGAGCTGTATTCACTGACATCTGTCACAGACATGTAGCTGTTTGATACAGCAATCAAGTTTAACACAATGCCTGTCTGAATGTCTCTCACTAAACACGTTTCAGTCTGAACACCCATTGTCTGCTCCATGCACTGTTCCCACAGTCTCAAGATTTCCATTGTATATGTGCAGCATCAGAGTTATCTGATGAGAGCTTGGCTATACAATATCGCAGCCAAAAGGACTGTCTTAAATTAAAAAAATAAATAATCTATGAACATTCTAAATACCAGGTCATCAAAATATTGTAAACTCAAAGAACGGCCAGACTGGCAAAAATCCTAACATCAAGCAGTGAATTAAAACAACAAAAAAAACAGCTATAGTCATCAAGGACCAATATAAGGCACAATAATTTAGTTATTGAATAAAATCTAATTGTTTCAACTAAAAATGCTGACATTCTGTCCAGGAAACCAGTGGAGGCCTGACTTGTTCGTGTTCTTTTTAAATTATTTTTACCAACTCAGAATTGTCTCAAAAAATTAAGCATTATTGATTCCCTGTTGTAAGTCCAGCTGCTCACCTTGCACAGGTTTCCTTCATGACCAACATGTCTACTACTGGTGTGGTTTAAAATTGAACAAAAGATAAAATTAGACAAAGTGGAATGTGTGAATCAAATTTAAGAGCTAACAAAGATAAGATGGGGAGACCCAGCAGATCAACTGAAGTTATGAGTGCACTAAATAATCCTGTGGAAAGTGGCAACCCAGCAAAACTCTATGGAAGCCCGTGGGTGCCCATATTAGGCATGAGACAGGAAGTTCATGTCCTCTCTACGTCAACGCTCGTGAGTTGAAACTCAGGGCACACTGAGCTAAGCAGAAATAATGCCAACCTAGCAGAAATAAAAGAGAGGATGGGGTCCAACTTTGGATACGATTACTTCATGGGCATCCTAATTGGGTCTTGAGACAATGGGTTGTGGCTTTCCAGGGCGGAAGGGGTGTGTTTAGAAGGAATTTGCATAGATATAAAAGTTGACGCAATGCTTTGTTTCGGCAGTTAAAATCTCGAGATTTTGCTCATGTTTGTTCTTACAACCACTGTATTGAATAAACATTACTCACATCAGACTCTCAAGACTGCTTGAAGACTCTTTTTTGAAAACTTTTTGAAGACTTCAAGTTTGATCCAGAATTGATATTTGACTACATGTTGGACGAAGCTGTCTGATCATCACTGCCCTTAGGAGGCGGACTGAGTCACAACACTACACTAATAAATCAAATATATTAACCTGCAGTAGTAATGGGACTGTGCTGCCTGCAGCAATTTTTCAGTATTTCCAAATAGTCTAGCATTTGCCTTTTACAGGACACTGTCATGATCCCCGCTCCAGCCCCCGCCTTTCTCCCCCACTTTTCTTCCCTCTCATCCTCTCTCCCTTTCTCTGTGCCTCTCTGTCTCTCCTCTCTTTCTCTCACCCTCTCTCTCCCTCTCCTGTCAGACCTGTTCTCTCTGTTCCCCGCTGATTGCAAAGATTGGAGACAGCTGAACTGCTCTCAATCACACCTCTTGCAATAAAAGCCCAATTCATGCATTCACTCTCTGCCAGATCATAGACAGTCATTCTCTGGATTCCTGCTGGTCCCCGAGCCGCTGCTTCTTGACTGACCTGCATCGGCGAAACCCTTGCCATTCAGACCCTGACCTGCCTGCTATTGGTCCCGCTCCAGCATTTCTCTGGCCCTGCTACGGCAACACACTCGCCGGCCCTAACCTACCTTGCCTGACACCAGCTCTGCTCCGGCTCCCGGATTCCCTGAGCCTGCCTGCACTCGTTCAGTTTAGTTTTCCCTTTTTGTGAGTATCCCGTTTTCTCAGCCTAGTTCAGTTTATTTCTGCTGTAGTTTTTGTAGATGATCATTTTAGTTAGAGTTTTTGTAGGGTTTTGTAGATTGGCTTATATTTTTGTATTAGGTTTGGTTTATTTTTCCCCCAAGCTTGATTTTCCATTCTGTAAGTTTCCCGTTTAGTTTAGTCCTGCAACTTGCCTTTTTTTGAATGGACGTTGGTTTTGAAATAAAGTAATTTTTTGTATAATCTGGCTGTCTGCCCATTCTCTGTGTCTGTGCCTGGGTTCTTTTCAGGGTTAGTTTTAACAGCAGCTACTCACATATATCAATATTACCTAGACTACTAAATAGAACAAATAGAACAGAGACTTAACTATGATGCATTTTTTGCTGAGTATAACCAATTCAATCATGTTAATGTTTCAAAACACGCATTAGCAATGTCCACCTGACTTGCACTTTCGTGTAAGTCAGGTGGAGATTGCTTATGCAGTAAAGTGTGATGGAAATCTTCATTATATTATCAAATCTTTTGACAATAAAACAACAAAATAATAACTGTAAGAATAAAAACCAAACAGAAAGTGTTCAGGTACTGTATTAGGCTTTAAACCAATTGTCAGATTGTAAGTGCAAAGTCTGTCAACATCATTCTGGTACCTAAAAACAGCAGTTTTGTGTTTGCAGGTTAGGCAGGCATGCATGCAATTGATGGCCAGCAGTAAATTCTCAGAGGCTGGCATTAGTAAAGAGGCAGCAGGAGACAGGCAGCATTCACACCTGAAAGTATCAGCACCCAGACTGATGAATTTGAACAGAGTACAGAAAAGGGAGGCAGTAAGCAGTAAAGTTGCACAGGATCTTTGACAGATAACATACTTACCAACAAATATCCAAAAACCATTAATAATGTACACCTATGGAAGGTCCTTCTCCAGCTATCACACTATCTTAAGACGTAAACCTTAACAGGGAGGACTGTGAACAGTCTGAGGAAGAAAGCTTCATGGAAGAGAGATCGATGATGAGTTGTAGTTGAGTGATCAGGGAAGCATCAGTGATGACCAAAAGTTTTGTCCACATAATTGTTTGAAGCTGTTTGATGTGTGCTATTGGAATGGTTGTGGCAAATGTTTGTTGTGGCCACCAAGAGTCTCAAAATGTGGTTTGGGCTTAGGGCTAATATTGAATCTGTTGACGGCCATGATTACATGCTGCATTCAAAACCTTTAGTCAGAGGAACAATGGAAAGGAACGAAATGTCTCTCTCACTGCTGCTGAATTTGTCACAGGACATGAGTGTGCTTCATTAATAGAGGTGTGTGAGACCATTGGTCTGGAAGCCATCTCTAAAAGACAATGGTTTAACATACAGAAGACACACAGTCAGGTCCATGAGAATTTGAACATTGACACAATTTTTAGCATTTCGGCTCTGTACACCACAATGTATTTGAAATTAAACAATCAAAATGAGTTTTGAGTGCAGATTTTCATCTTTAATTTGAGGGTATTTACATCCAAATCAGGTGAACAGCATAGGAATTACAACACATGTATGTGCCCTCCAACATTTTAAGGGACCAAAAGTAATTGGAAAAACTAACATAATCATAAATCAAATTGTTACTTTTAAAACATGGTTACAAATCCTTTGCAGTCAATGACGGCCTGAAGTCTGGAACCCCTAGACATCACCAGACACTGGGTTTCATCCCTGTTGATGCTCTGCCAGGCCTCTACTGTTGCCATCTACAGTTCCTGCTTGTTCTTGGGGCATTTTCCCTTCAGTTTTGTCTTCAGCAAGTGAAATGCGTGCTTAGTTGGATTCAGTTCAGGTGACTGACAAGGGCATTGTAGAACATTCCACTTCTTTGCCTTTGGTTGCTTTCGCAGTATGCTTCGGGTCTGTGTCCATCTGCACCGTGAAGCACTCTCCAATGAGTTCTGAAGCATTTGGCTGAATATGAGCAGATAATGTTGCCTGAAACACTTAGGAATTCATCTTGCTGCTATTGTCAGCAGTCACATCTCTAGTAAATATAAGAGAACTGGTTCCATTGGCAGCCCAACATGCCCACGCCATTACCACCATCATGTTTCACTGACGAGGTGGTATGCTTTGGATCTTGAGCAGTTCCTTCCCTTCTCCATACTCTTCTCATCATTCTGGGAAGTTCACCTTTGTCTCATCTTTCCACAGGATGTTGTTCCAGAACTGCACAGGCTTTTTTAGATGTTTTTTTTGGCAAACTCTAATCTGGTCTTAATGTTTTTGAGGATCATTAGTGGTTTACACCTTGTGGTGAACCCACTGTATTCATTCTGGGGAAGTCTTCTCTTAATTGTTAACTTTGACACAGATACACCCACCTCCTTGAGAGTGTTCTTGATCTGGCCAATTGTTACAAACGGGGTTTTCTTGACCAGGGAAAGGATTCTTCTGTCATCCACCACACTTGTTTTTCGTGGTCTCTGGCGCTGGTAAGCTCACCGGTGGATTCTTTTTAGGAATGTACCAAACAGTTGATTTAGCCACACCGAATGTTTCTGCCATCTATTGGTTTTGTTTTGATTTTTGGCTTGCTTCACTAGTAGTGACAGCTCTTTGGATATCAGATTGAGAGTTGACTTCACTGGATTCCAAATGCAAATACCACACTTGAAATGAACTCTAGACCTTTCATCGGTTCCTTGTTAACAAAATAAGGGAATAACACACGTGGCCATGGAACAGCTGAGCAGCCAATTGTCCAATTGCCTTTGGTCCCTTAAAAAGGTGGAGAGTACATAAAAATGCATTGTAATTCCTACAAAGCACATCTTACTCGTTTCATTAAAAATCCATTGTGGTGCTGTGCAGAGCCTAAAACCTAAAAAAATTGTGTCAATGTCCAAATATTAGATAGGCCAAAAAAAAGCCACCTAACACAACCACAACAGGGTGGTGAAGCTAGACTCTTCCCGCACTTCCTGTAAGCACCAAGGTCTTGTCACACTTGAGCTTGTTTTATGGCACTTATCCATGTTATTTTCTCCTGACTAGATCCTTGATTTTGTTCCATCTACTCTCAGATGTACGTCGCATTAGATAAAAGTGTAAATGACAGTCGAATTGTAGACTGACAGCCCAGGTCACAGTGCTTCCTATGGGACAAACTCACTAATGGGCATCAACTCAAAACTAGGGGTTTCACAGGAAACTGTAAATGTGACAGAGGTAAAGAATGGTTATTGGCTTGAGGAGGACAGCTTAGAGAGGCGCCTTTTCAAGTCATAATAGTTTAATGTGATCATATCCGTTTTGGCAACCAACTGCCACCCATCAGTTCAAAAAGCCATGTTTCAATCAGAGAACCCAAGTGCAGGCACAGAAAATGGCAGACATGAGGGAAATAGGTAAAGTGGGTTTTATTACACAAACAAGAACTAAACCAATGCAGATAAGGAAAAACTGAGCTTAGGGGAAAACAAAACTAAACCAGCTATCTAACAATCTTAATTCAACATATTTTTTTCTAATCAACAAAAATGACAAAAAAAAAAAATCATTAAAGGGAAATTACAGACACAAGCGGGGGTAACAAGGGGAAGGACTGAACTGAGGCAAAGTGAGCTAATTAGGAATGAGAAGAAATTACTAAACCTGCTAAGTACGAAAATAAACTTAACAGGATGAGAACAACGGAAAACAATCTGAATACATTAAAGATATACTAACAAAACAGGTAATACTCACAAATGGGGAAACTAAATCTGACTTGGCAAACAGGGTAGGGGAGTCCAGAAACAGATGAAAACTGACTGAACTGATGGTAGACAAAGCTGGGAGAGGCAAGAATACAGGGAAAGAACTGAGTCCAAGTGTGGGGAACAGAAGAGAATCCAATGAAGGGATCTGAGTCTATGGTTCGGCGAGGAGTGACTGAATGAACTGAGTTTAAATAGCTGGAGGTGAGGTAGTGGGCAGGTGTCCTCAGTGAGCTGGTTACTGCAGCTGACACACTGCAGTAATCAGCAGGTGGCAGAGTGCAGGCAGGTGAAGCTGGGAGAGCAAGAGGGCGAGTGAACAGGGAGAGACAGATGACACAGGAAGGAGGAGGGACAAGGAGGGAGAAGGAAAGAGAGGGCTGGAGCAGGGATCTGCTGCAGTGCCACAATGAGGAGTTGTTTGAAAGGATCATAATGTTCACCAATCACCTTTGGTCCTATGTCACAACATGTGAGGGAAATGTGACAAAGTTAAAAGAAAAGTGGATGTCAATCTGGCACCACATTCCCAATGTGCACCTCTAGGTGTCTGGCGAGTTCATAACCACGTGTGAGCACCCTCCCTACGCTCCTGAAGAAGAGAATCAGCTACAAAGGTTCCTCCCTCACTATGTGGCCTTTCACCACCTGCAGAAGATAGCGCTTGACAAACAGCTCCTGAAGAAAATAGAGAAAACCACACTGGGCATTCATGCAAGACAGCTTTAGAGGCTATACAGACTGTACACAAAATATGCCACAAAGCAAGCAAATTTCGAAAGGAAAGTTTGGAGGCTCATCTACGTGTTGCTGCATTGGACCACAGCACTAGTGTGAATAAGGAGACAGCTAAAACAGGAACATGAGGAGCAGCACAAACACCACTACTCCACAGCTGCTCAGCAGTATGTGGCGAATCCAATGAAGGTAGAAAAGCACTACAATTTCAGGAAGGACATTGTGGCAGGAATGATCAAAAGATGTCAGTTGACATCATACGAGCAACACTACAGCAGCTACAAAGTGAGGCTGTCATCACTGGCCAAGGCCAAAGATGTGGCAAAACCAGCCAAAGATCTATCATTTGTCACTGAGGAGAAGCAGAACAGAAATCGCAATACATGACAGGTTCTGTAATAGGTTAAAGTTATTAATTAAATCATTCAATATTCATTTACATTCAAAGAATGAAAAAAGTATTCTGAGTTCATAGTTATATGGATTTCCATTATGTCAGAAATCCTGCAGAATGTTCTTTTGATATAATATATATTTTTTGCTTTGTGTGGGGTTTTTTTTGCAATTTGAAGTAGTTTTTTTTTCCCCAAGTTATTTTTTTGGCCTTTTTCAGCTTTATTTACATAGGCGCAGTGGGAGAGAGACAGGAAACAGGGGAGAAGAGTTGGGGGAAGACATGCAGCAAAGGGCAGCGAGCGGGAGTCGAACCCGGGCCGCTGCGTCGGTGACCAGCTCCTGTGTCGGGGACCAGCCCCTGTACATGGGTCGCCCACTTAGCGCGTTGAGCTATACGGGCGCCCTTTGAAATTGTTTTGAGATAAAAATCCTCCATTCTGTGTTTACCGTTACTCTACCTTATGTATGTATGTTACAGATTATATTATGTAGATAGTTCAGTCACTGAATCCACCTGGATTGAGTTTTTTTTTTGGAGCAGCATTGATGAATATAAATAATTTTTCAATTGTTGGTGAACATTCAAATATGTATTGACACAAAACTACTAAAAAGCATCTATATGCACACTTCATCACTTCATGAAATGTTACAAGAAATCTTATTTAATAGAAAATCCACAAAACACTTTATAATTCATCACAAATGCAAGCATACTCAAATTCTTGATATTCCAGGGAAGTGCTGACTACACAAGATGAAATTGGGATCCAGCTCCTCCTCCTCAAATGCCCCCTGGCGTCGTCTCCACCATCCACCGACTCCATGACTATTTCTGCCTTTGACGGCACCATTGCATGGTTTTCACATTGTAGCAGTTCAAATGCATATGCCTGTGGGTTTACAGTGGGTCTACACGGGTCTGTCAAACCTCGATGAGCTGTAGGACCAGCCTCTGAAAGCATTTTATAATGACCGGTGTGAGAGCTACCAGACGGTAGTCGTTCAGCCCGCTGATGACGGAGTTTTTTGACAGTGGAATAATAGTTGAAGACTTCAGGCCAGATGGGATGATAGATGTGGACAAGGACAGGCTAGCCTTAAGTGAATACCATAGTAAGCTGGTCTGCACATTTTGTTAATACTCTTCCTGCCATACCATTAAGGCCAGCAGCTTCACTGCGCTCAGCACACATCTCAACTCATGCCTCTGCACAGTGAAACTGAGCCTCCTTTAAGGTTAGTGAATGTGTGGTGTCTGTGCTTGCTGTTTTCATCCCAAAGCGGGCAAAGAAGCAGTTAAGCTCCTATGCAGATAGGGAGTCATGAGGTTGCTCGTCTTGTAGTTGGTGAGGTGCTGGATGCCCTGCCTCACCCGTCGGTGGTCGTTGTTCTTAAAGTAGTCATAAATCTTCCTCCTGTAGGCGGCTTTAGCATTCCTGACGCCCCTCTTCAAGCTGACTCTTGCAATGTTGTATAGAGCCCTGTTACCAGACCTGAAGGCAGTATTACAGTCCTTGAGGAGGGATTTGACTTCCTTTGTTATCCAGGACTTCTGACTGGGGTACACCCAGATGTGTTTGTTGACTGTGACATTGTCAACACAGTTCTGTATGTAGTAGAGCACAGTTGATGTATATTCCTCTAAGTCCTGATTCTCAAAGATGTCCCACTTTGTCCTTTCAAAACAGTCCTACAGGTGCCAGGAAGCTCTCTCAGGCTGTGTTTATTCAGTTCTTATGGTGGATTGAGCATTTTTCTGAGGAGGGTGTATGCTTGGGTTAATAGTATGGACAACTGATCCGACTGGCCTAAGTGTGGAAGAGGTGTTGATTTACAGCCTTTCTTCATATAGGAATAAGCTTTATTGAGTGTTTTTCCCCTCTAGTGGAACAACCGATGTGTTGTTAAAATTTAGGGAAGACTTTCTTAAATCTGGCAGTTCTCAGCCTAAATTTGCATGGTTAAAATCTGAGCTTTGATATGAACTGCCTCTGGATATGTGCTCTGGTGAGAGGTTATGGCACTGCGTAAGTATTCTAGGGCTATGTTAGTATTAGCATTCGGTGAAATGTAATCAGCTCTGACGATAACAGTAAACTCATGTGAAAGGTAAACAAGCCTGCTTGTACCTTTCAGGTACTCAAAACTATGAGAACAGTGGCCGTCTACGATTTTGGCATTAGTGCACCAGTTGTTTTGAATATAAATGCACAGCCCTTTTCCATTTATTTTACCATATCCATGTCTGTGTCCCAGGAAATGCTGTGTGTTTTATTTCTATGGCAAAACTGGAAATGAGTGGGTGTAGTCAAGTCTCTGTTGTATGCAGAATGCAACAGAGTATGAGTTGTGTTCATAGAGACTTGAAGTGGATCTGCTGTATGTGAGAAAGATGCTGGGTAGCAGTAATTTTTGTCCCTCTGTCCTTAGACTTGCAAGTGTGCCAGATCAGACCAGCATCCTCACTTCTGCTTTCTATGCCACCTCTGTCTTCGGTACCTGCTTGGGCCAATAACAATCCAAGGAGAGCCTAGTCACCTGGCCATGTCCTCTGGTGTATTATTTGAGTGGAGAAATTCACTCGTAATGACTTTATTACATTGTAGACCTGTGGATGTAGGTGGGATTCACATGGCTAAAATTAAAATTTGGCACTATAAAAGAGAGCACTGAGTCATCATCTGGCTGATTATTTTAGCTTTTGCTTAAGAATATGAAGGTGATCTTAATTCATTATTTTATTTACTTTGTATAAAGCACCAGTTCCTCAGGCAACAAAACACCCCAAGAGCACAATACCCCTACCATGCTTAAGGATAGGTATGGTGTTTTTGGCGTTAAAAGATTCAGGCTTTTCTCCTCCAAACATATTTCTGATCACTGTGAGCAAATAGGTCAATTTGTGTTTCATTCATCCACAGAACTTTTACACAGATGGCCTTTTATTTGTCCACATGATCAGCAGCAAACTTCAGTCGAGCCTTAAGGGGCTGCTTCTATTGAAAGAGCTTCCTTTTTTGCATGGCAGCCTCTTGGCCCATGGCAGCATAACACACTGTAATGTTCGTGGGTGAGTCTAATTAGTGGAGAGGAGTCACCCGCTGTTGTCAATTGTAATCACTCACAAGTTTAAGAGGTCAAGCCACTTAGAAAATTTGACTAAAACAGTTCTCGACATCACCAAAACTGATAATTCAAATTGTTGTATGTATATTTTAACCCTGCACATTTTGTCTTATTTCTTGACATATAATAAATATATGAAGGAACCAAAATGCACAACTGATAACCATGGATTTCAATAATTTCATCACTGAAACTAAAGTGTTATATGTGTCATTGGAAACTTTAGACCGCTATGATATGCACGGTTTTCACTAGTGTATGTGAACATATCCTGGGACTTTTTGGCTGAACTGGGCAGAACTGCAGGTTACATTAACACACTTTGTTTTTTCTTTTCTTCAGTAATTTATATGTGGTTACATTGGTCGCACAGTCACAACACAACAACAGTCCAAAAGACTAAGGGATAGAAGTGGTACACCCTAATTGGGGCCCAATGAGAACTGCTTTTTTAAAATTTTCTTAAATTTTTTTAAATGAACTGACATATTTCTGACTTACGACAAAAACACGAATCATATTGCAATTGAAAAACAAGGCATAATAATAGTAAAATGCATAAGTGCTCGACTCTTAACTTATACTTAAGGTAAGATTCAAGTAATGGACAAAACACCATGCAAAACTGCATCTTTAGTTTTGATAACAATCAAAACCTGTACAAGCACTGGAATGCACAGCCTACTCCACTTCGACTAACTGACAACTTTTATTTTGGACAAATTGGACAAGTCATTTTTTCCCCAAAATGTGAATGGTAATTCCAAAGACAGACGGTACTCAGGTAGGAAGTGATGAACTGTGCAATCAACGATTACTAATGGTATTTTTTTGGTGCACTCACTGTTATTTTTACCATCATATAAAAAAAAGAAAAAGACTTTGATCATGTTGATAAACTATAGAAACTTTCTTGACCCAGCAAAAATGCATTATAGGAATGTTGTGCTATTTCCCCACATCTCAGCAAGTACTTTGATGAGCACAATGACATTGTAAATGCATGGAAATTAAACTAAAATACGAGTTGAGACAGGTCAGAATGTTTTATTAAAGCACATTCAAAAATAGGGTTTTGCATATTGTCAGGGAAATTTCCTTCATAGGCAATATATTTTGTTACAGTATCTTGCATGTATAGTGTTCAATTTGATCATTCGCCAGATGTAAATACACTGCCAGGTGTGAGAGTGGAATGTGCTTGACTGCACATGTCTCTGCAATGCATTTTTGCTTTATCTGTACTTGTAGAATTTTCAGTTCTTGGAAATGTTCATCTTAGGTTACTCTATCTGGCATGGACAGCATCAAACAAGGAAAAGAGACTTGGGGTTGTAATCGGGATACTGTAAGGTGGCCAGTAGTCTGCTAACAAGCCAGCATCAGTTTGTTTCGATTACACATCAGATTGACATCCCAGTCCTAGCTGTATATGTTGTTACAGTAGAGTAGAACATTCTCACACACTCCCAGATCATCCTCAGGTTGAATATGTATTACTGTAATTTGAAGTGCAGACTGAGGTTAGTGTGACAGTCTACTTTGATTGTCAATCCCAGGTATGAACCAAGAAGAGGGGTCAGCTTCCATGGTAGAACACTGAAGAAGATGGAGGGACATTATGAGAGCAGAGAAAAAAATGAATCCAACATCAAACTGTCACTTTGTTTTTTCCAATCTGCAGGCAATGGATGTAATGGAATGTGTCTTCATTCCAAACCCCTTTGCACGTAACATATGGTCTAGATTGAGATTTCCATGGTTTATTCTGCCATGTTAGCCAAGTAAATACTGTCATACATCTATTTCTTTCTACAAACTTGTGCTCCACAGATGAAAAATGTAGATTGTGAACTCCAACTAAAAAGGTTTGGCAGATAAATAGTTTAGTTTGTCAGCTGCAGAATTCTAGCTAGATTGTTGTTGAAAGCTTAATATTGGGATATTTTATCAAAATCACTTTTTTCTTCATGTTTCATTTTAAAACTTATCAAAAACAAACTTCCAGTAGTAACCAATTGTGCAAAAAATAAATTCATTTTTCTGTTCCTCTTCGTGACAGAAAATCTTTTTTTTTTTCTATGCAGTCAGAAATGAACCCACAAAGAATAAAAAAGCAACAGGAGCTACTTGGGGTTCAGAGTTCATTAATAATGATTTCGTTGATTTTGTCTTGAAAGACTTTTTTGATGTCATGCTTGAGAATACACAGCTTAGTCTTTTCCTATTGACAGTAGACAGCAGTTGAGTGCCTTTACTGTAATAGTAAGAATTACAGCCATTTTAATTTGTTAATAATAAATGATAAAAAAATTTATGCATTTTCTTTTTTCTTTGCTGCACCAAAAACAATGAAGACACCTGATATTAGATGTTAGTTTTTCATTAAAATTAAAACCATATTTCTCATTCAAAATAGAAATTTTAATGGTAGGTTTTCGCCCCTTCTTTCTGGTATGACTAAAAATTCTTAATATATTACCTGGTTTTGCACTCAGAAGTGCACAGAGCTTGCCACACTGTGGATTAACAGCACATACAGTCAATATTAATGTAAAAATCACCTTTACCATATTTAAAATGGAAGAATTAGAGAGATGTTCCTAGAATTGGGAGAATGAATTACAGACAACTGTAGTGTGTACTTTAACATCACAAGTTCATCAAAACAACCCAAGTATAGGAGTAAGTGAGTAAGAGACTTTGAATGTCAAATATTTAAAAGCTAAGCTGAAAATCTGTAATGGAGAAATTACTGAGAATGTTCCACTTGGTTGATAAGTTAAAATGGGTAACTGGATCCACCAACCGATGAACGAAGCTTGACTTTAAAAGCTGTGTAAAAGTTCTTCAGAAATTGTGTCCCTTTTCAGCAATTGAAAGTATCAAATCCCCAGCATGTGCCTTTTAAAATTTCAGCTCAAAATACTGCAAAGGTGTTTTTTTTCCACAATGACTGTACAACCTCTGGTTTTAGACTTGTTGTAAACAATCTGTTTTAGTGTCTATAGCTTTAAATACAGCTGAGCTGTTGCTGCCCCCGCCCGCTTCAGGAAGAAGGCTCTCTCGGTATCAATGATTGACAGCAGGAGGGCCTTTGAACTGGTTGCACTGAAGCACAAGAGGTGACATATAAACACAGATACCCACCCAATCCTTGCTTATTGGTTAGAAATACCATCTGCAACAAAAACAACCTCATGTATTTGTCCATTTGTGTTACAAGCTTCTGTTTAACTGCCACAGAGGTACAGCCTGATGATTACTACAGCACTGAAGTACACCTTTGTGACTCACCTCGAATAAAATTGTATATCTTAAGCAGCAAATTGGTATTTATTTATGTAGGGACGCCTCTATGAGACCAGTTGTAATCAAGGGTAAAGCATAATTACACACCCTGGTGTAACAGGCAAAAAATCTGGACCCCTGAGGGCTGTACTACAGAGTCAGTTCAACATAGCCGGGCTTTCTTTGTGTAAGTTGGCTAGACTAAAGCCTAAAAAAACCTAAAAACTAAAGCCTTAGACATAAACGATCATCATGAAGGTGGTTATCAACTTTCTTTGTCAATTCAGGTTTTCTGCTTTAGACTCTGTGTGTTCACATAAAAGTGGGCGTTTAATGCGTCATGTGACTCTTTTTCTGCACAAACTGAACCAATCGTGTGCAGCTGCTTCAGTCCACAGGCTATTTTAATGGAGAACAATGAAGAATCTAAAAATGCATGATGGTAAAAAGCGCTGCAACTGGAAATGATACGAGACAGGAATGCTGCTAGAAAAACTGCTAAATGTGCATAATGCATATATCTTACCAATCAATCCAGTTGTTTATTTTGAACAGAGAGCTGCACAGCAAAGTTATTAACCTTTAAACTTCATGTATGTCAACATGATATTGTATTAAACTGCATCTAGGTCTGACGCTGTCCTGTAATGCAGGAAATCATTTTAATTTGTGGCCAAATCAAAATTAAATTAATGTTACTCATTCAATATTCTCTGCAATAAATACCAAAAGAATAATCAGTGCTTTAATCAGTGTTCTATCAGTTGCATTACCAGCATGTTAATGGACTTGGCAGCAGATCTAGATCAAACTTTACATATTTATACAATTTCTGTAGCACCAGCTAAATACATTTTGGGTTCCCATGGTGACACGATGCATACACTGTGGCCACGTTTACATGAAGTTTTTTAATTCGGAATTATTAATTCGAAATTTATTCATTCGGAATTAAAGTTTTGTGCTTCGCATTTACATGGAAATATCAATTCCGAATTAAGGTGTACATGAACCGCACGTTTATCCCCTTCCTTAATTCTGCTTTAACGCTTGGGCGCTGGAAAGGATTCTGATTGGACAGGGAGTGGACGTGACGTATCCCTGTTTACCGGAAGAAAACAAACTCCATTTGCTGCAGCATTTCTTTTCCCCAACAACATGGAGGAACAACTAATAAGCACGCTTTTCGCTTTGCTTTTTATTGTCGTTTTGAAACAGCAACTCGACAATGGCGTACTACTTCTGTTGCGTCACTTGAGAAGGAGAAGAGAGATAGAATACTGGAGAAGGGAGGCAGACAACCAAGCTGTGTACGTCGCTACGTCATCGCTACGTGACGAGCCAGGCGTGAGCAGAATGACCGGAATTAACTAAAGCGGAATTAACTGTATAAATGAATGGACCGTACACAGGAATTAGTTTATTCGGAATTAACATCGGAATAAACCAGGTAGTTTATTCAGAATTAAGTTTATTCGGAATTAACTATTTAATTCGGAATTAAGTGTTTACAAGGAGATTTTAAAGTGGAATTAACTTTAATTCCGAATTAAAGAGGAATTAAAGGTCTCATGTAAACGTGGCATGTGTAATACTGTAACTACACAGTTTCATTCAGCAGTTTTAGTAATATACCGCTGAAGGTGTTGGTAGATGCAATATTTTCCTTCAGCTGAAAATCTGTATTGTTCGTAATGATTCGTCTGGAAACGATTTCTTGAAAGGAAGACGATTCTTTCAGCTGATTTAAATCCGAAACTCTGAAGAAAAAAACATAATTCTGACCAAGTTAGCTTCACTGCATGAGTTGCCATGGAGATCTAACCAGATAAAAAGAGAGCCACCTGCATGATACTGAAAACTCAACATCAACATACCTCACTAACCCACGAGTCTCACTTCGTAGTACAGCCCTGAGGTCAATGGAAAATGTTTGGATGGGTCACTCTCTGCCTCATTTGCCACACAGGCCTTCATTTGTAAAGAGCTGAAGGATGACATCAACCTGGCATGCATGTTGCCAAAAGACTGTATTGGTTGTCATTGGGTCTAATGTTTCTTATGGATGGGTATAATGGTAAAGTAACATAATGATCACTTAAGATGCACTCATTATAGGAAGATTGTTACATGGCACTACTGCCCAATGTATGCAGACAGTTTTCAGAATTTTCAATTCATAAACTTTCATCATTACCGCCAGAAAACCAAGCATAGACATCAATACGGAAATGTGAAGGTCTTTTCCTGCACTTTCCTTTTATTTAATTGGCTTTTGTATTAATACAGTGACACTGTGGGTGCCCCTGTAGCTCAACTGGTGGAATAGGCGACCCGTGAACAGGAGCTATAGTCCCCGACTCAGTGGCCATGGTTCGAGTCTGACCCCTGGCCGTTTGCCACAGGTCCTTCCCCCCACTCTTCTCCCCATATTTCCTGTCTCTCTCTCCACTGTCCTCTACAAAAAAGGCCAAAAAAATCTGTGACACTGTGAGCACCACTGAATATCAAGCTAAAATTATTTTGGACATATCATTATTCTCATATCAGAATAGTAACTGGAAATTTTAGCAGGGAAATAAACAGTGGAGTACACACAATATTATTAATTGTATCCCACATTGGCCAATTTCAAAAAATCATTTACACACTCCTATGGATATTGTATATTCCAGGCTATGAGCAATGAAGATGATTTACAACCTCAAGTCTAAATGAATGGATGGATGGATGAATGAACATTTAGGCTACCTTATCTAATCTGGCTGATTTCTTACGATTAATTTTTCCTCAAGCTTTAGGATCATGTCCAGGACAAGAGTGTGGGAATATGTATGCAACAGCTACGAAGAGTGTAAAACAAATACTCTTATGTACTATCATATTACTATCTATCATGTACGTAGTGAAGCCTTTGTGAAGTGAGTAAACTTCATCCATTATCCATACAGACTTATCCTGCAGAGGGTCACATGAGTTGATGGGGCCTATCTCA
Organism: Amphiprion ocellaris; assembly: GCF_022539595.1. Taxonomy (NCBI): domain Eukaryota; kingdom Metazoa; phylum Chordata; class Actinopteri; family Pomacentridae; genus Amphiprion; species Amphiprion ocellaris. Next base: position 27,355,832 of record NC_072775.1, read on the forward strand.
ACTGACATAAGGTAAAAGGAAGGCTCCACCATGGAAAACCTGCCAGTCCATCACATTGCTAACACAAAGAGAAAGAGACACACAACCATGCACTCTCATGGTCATGGTGAATTTGGAATCACCAGTTACTCTACATTGCATATTTTTGAACTGTGAGAGGAAGCCCAAATATCTACAGAAAACCCACAAAGGCACAGGGAGAACATTCAAATTCCACATAGAAAGGCCCCAGCTGACCAGCACATTTGAAAGCAGACAATGCAAATAAGGAATAAGGATGTTGCTGTCAAGAAGTTCCAAATAATAAAACATGGATACTTCTCACACATCCTCAACCTGGCAGCCCAGAAAACCTGTACAATCAATACAGGCCCAAAGCAGCCCCTCAAAAGTAAGTGTAACCAATTCAGTGTTCAACTCAATGTGAAATATGGTCAAAATCTCCACTTCTGTTCCTGAGGTCTGACATTGAACAATGTCCAGAAAAGTGTGTATTACAATCATTTAAATGTCACAGTTAAATTGGGTCAGTCTGTCTCAATGACAGAATTAAGGAAAGGTGTTGGTCTACTGCCTAGCTATTTGCTCAGTTGTTTGTTATTTGGGAACCAAAGCTACGTTCTGCAAATTTGATCAGTGAATTTGTCATGTCACTGTCAAAAAATTGTCTTCTCTGGGAAGCCGCTTTACAGGTTCAATATCTCCAGAAATATAAGTCCCAAGGCAATGAAATGAAAATTGTTTCCAAGCAGATCCAAAATGATTTGAAGACTCCAGCATAGATCAACTCATTAATTATGGAAAAAGCACTACATTTTCAAGTGAGAGTGGTATCGATGCTCCAGAAAGTTCTTCTAAGTTTATAAATATGGATGTATCATAATACACAAACTACAGTCATTGGTCAACATTTTACGAACTTTTACAGCATCCAGCATCAATAGAAATTGATGTATGGGATGAATATCAAGTCAACTTTTTAAAAATAGTACAGAGATGAGCCTGAAAAATTCTGGGACAAAGTTTTATGGACTGATGAGATGAAGATGAACCTTTACCAAAGTGAGCAAGACAATGACCCAAAACACACTGCCAAAACAACAAAAGAGTTCATTAGGAGCAAGAAATGAAAGGTTTTAGATTGGCCAAGTCAATTTCCAGATTTCAACCCTATAGAGCTATTTTACTAGCTAAGAAGAGACTGGAGGGAGTAACCTCCTCAAAACAAAAAAAAAAACAAAACAACTGAAAGAGGCTGCTGTGAAAGCCTGGAAAAGCATCACAAAAGAAGAATGCAAAAGTTTGGTGATGTCAGTGGGTTACAGGTTGGATGTAGTTATTGCAAGCAAAAGATCTGCAACTAAACATTAAGTCTTATTCACGTTAATTTATTTTAAGGCTGTCTATTCCAATACTTTGCTCACCTAAAAATTTTATGTTCTGTTACAAATAATGTTATCTTCTAAGTTGTGTATCAGATCCAGATGTAAACACCTGGAAATAAAAGCTGAAATGTTGATCTCTTGTCTCATATTTATCTTTTTATGTCAAACCTAAATGTTTTCAGTCTACAGCAAAAATAAAGGAATTGTGCTCACTGTTACAATATTTTTGGCGGAGAATGCAGTCAGAAGCTCAAAAGAGCGCAACACAAGCTAGAGGGAAGTTTAAAGCAGGCAAAGGTGGACTACAAAAAAAAAGTGGAGAGGGAGCTGGAGCACCGTAACAGCAGAGAGGTGTGGAGGGTCATCACTAGCATCAAAAATAAAGACCAACCAGACAACAGTAGGTGATGTGGACAAGGCCAGTGAGTTCAACCAGTTCTATAACAGATTTGTTCTAGTGGCTGACGGAAAATGAGGGGAGACATTTGATCTCCATATTCACCATTTCTCAGTCTAATTAAGCATCTATGGAACTGCAAGAAAAACAAGTTAGATCAATGGAAGGTCCTCCTCACAACTTTCAGGACAACTTTCACTGTTAACATCTTATTGCTCTATACCACAGGATACTTACAGAGGGTTTATGAAATCCAGGCCACAACAGCCGTTTTGATACCACAAAGCGAACCTGAACAATATTAGGCAGATGGTTTTAAGGTCATGGCTCAATGGTGTATGCACCCATACCACCATTGTAGTTTCAAGTCTACCTTAAAATAATACTGATAACAGTACTGACAAGTAGTACTGTGACTTGGAATCAATACACTAATATTTTTACTCATGCAGTTTTCTGACAATGTAGAGAGATTTGTCTATTATGATGATAATCTATATTTCACTATTTTTAATTATTTTATTTATTTGTTTTAATTTTTGGTATTACTTGTACTATGCACCACAAGAGTTATCTTTAATTTCGTTGTACATTGTGTGTGTATAATGAGAATTTGAAGCATTCAATAGAATTCTATTATATTCTATAGCATTCTATAAAATCTCATATAAAGTAAGCATGCATAGAATTATTACTGACCAAGCAAAGTATTTGGCCAAGTCTGCGAACATATCCTGTCCCACGTTTTAAATTAAATACCTATCAATCGGTAGTTGTCATACTTGTTGCTTGCCAATATAACGTAAAAGAAGAAAAAGGTAATTTACCAGTGTTCTTGTTCTCACTGTGTTTCTTTAAAGTTATTAGAATTTTATACCGTAACTAGACAATAGTAGTGAGCCTGAACTCCGTCCGACATGTTGGCAGCATGGTCGAATTTATCTATATTATGGTGTGTGGCCTAGAATCAATTTCTAATTTAAAAAAAAGACATTTGACTTCAAGGTCTGACACAGAATTTAGGAAAATAAAAGAGCAGAAGTAATGAACACATTTTTGATGTCAAATCATTGCACAGTATGAGGAAGAAAATTAAAAAAGACTGGTACTAACTTCTTTAGAGCAGCTATGAGGTACATGCTCTTCGGCAGCAGCAGGAAGACCTGGTCAGTGAGTACAGCATGGATGATCTTCTTGGCTACGTAGTCTGGATTCAGGATTGGAAGCAGTGTTGGCCACCTGATGAAGACCAAAAAAGGATTAAGAAAAAAATGTACTGCTAGCAACACTGAACACTAACAAGGTCTATTGCGTTTCCTTGTTCCCCTTCAAAGGTGACCTGTGGCTTGGTAGAGCTTTGTAATTGAAAAATAAATAAAATTTTAAATGTCTGCAATAATACAACAATAAATTCTTGTGAGTTATCTAAAATCTGTTGAATGTTAGGATAATTAATCATATACTAAACAAAAATGTTAACTTTTTGCCCAGAAAAGGAAAAATGCTTTTGATGAAGAGGTAGTCATAGAGTTTATAGTGATGAGCAAAACTGTGCAAAAGGGGAAGAGGTCTAAATACTATCTAAATCTGAATACATAATCATTGTACTTGGGCCCACTTATCAACACAGTCAGCAAACATGACTCAAGCATAGGTCAATCAGGCAATTAAAGTACCTTTAAGATCCTAGCACACCATACAAGTTGCATCAAATTGTACTGATTCTTGGATTCATAACTCACATTGCTGAACAGTGCCACGGTATGCACATAATATTAGTCATTCACACAAGACAATACACAAGTGATATATAATGCATAATTAAGCAATATCTAAGTGTCCAAATAACAAACAGTCCAGTTTATCTAATTTTTAAAAAGTGAGACTTGAAGGTTCACAACTCAATCTGAGGACGACTGGTCAAAACTAAGTATTTTTTTTTGTAGTTGACAGTGACTCTTCATGCAGCAGCTCACTTGTCTGAGGTGAAGAAAAGTACCTAGTGAGACCTGCTTTTCTGATCTGATGTGATCCCGATCGGTCCTTTCTCTATGTCAGGGATAGTAACCAATTAGGATAGTTACTACTGTTCCTCCATGCATAAATCAGGGATGAGAATGACAAATGGAAAAAAACTCGGAAAATGTCTGCCGAAGCCGCCCCCTCCGCTCCCAATGCGCGTTGCAAAGCGCGTTGGAATGCGCGTTGCAAAGCGCGTTGCAATGAGCGTTGCCGAAAGATGTCGGCGGCGGGATGGCCATCACGGCGGGCGGCCATCACAAGCCTCGGCTCGCGACGCGTCGGCCGGCCGGCCGCTTGCCCACCCCTGCCCCCCTACAATTTTCTCAACGGATTTACACGATTCACAAAAACTATACTTTCGGCGGAAAAAAACTCGTAATTCCGCGGATCCGCGGAAAATTCTCATCCCTGACAAATGCGTCTTACTTTGGAGATAGTTGTGGATTGTACCACTGTGTAGCAAATCAAGCAGAACGACAATTTATTGCTGGCTGCATTCCGGAGCAGAACAAAGAAAATCCAAAGACCCTTTCTCACAGCTGCAAATCTGGCAGGATACCAAAACTGTTAACCCAAAACTTTCATCCAAATGGAACATCTGCATCAGACAAGAGGTAAGGACTCAAGTCAAATGTTTACAATAAAATTACCATGTAAGGCCTTCTTCGAAACAATGAGACCTTTCAAAAGAACTGATTATGGTGACAGACTGTTCATTCCAAGGTAACCACATCTCTGCAGAAGAGGAGATTGCATTCTGTACTGTGACTGAACAGTTGTAAATCCGAGAATTAAGCAATTTCATCATCACCAGAGTGATGATCCCAACATCTTGACTCAATATGTGATACCGTGTCATCAGCACCAGTATCGAAGAACATCTCACATGTGAAGTGTTTGTCGAGTGCACACACACGAGACACAAACACCCTCCTCTCTATCACTGCCATACAAGACACAGAGACTTAATTGTAAGTATATACATCAATCTGGCATAACATTATGACAACCTGTCTAATATTGGTCCCCTTTATGCTGCTCTGACCCAGTGGGGAATGGACACAGGACCTCTGGAGATGTCCTGTGGCACCGGGATGGTGGCAGTGAATTCTGTGGTTCCTGTGGGTTGTAGGGTGGGACCTACCTAGACCAGGCTAATCCTGGCACATCCCACAGACGCTCAATAAGATTTGGATCTGGGAAGTGTGGGACCCCAGAGAAACACCTTAGCTCTGTCGTGTTCCCCAAACTACTCCTGAGCAGTTTTTGCAGTGCGTTGGGGTACATTGTCCTGCTGAGGGTGGCAACTGGCATCAAAGACTGATGTTGCCATAGGGGGGTGGAGAGTTGCTTGACCTGCAGTGTTTAGGTGGGTGGTACATGTCAAACATCCACATGAATGTCAGGACTCAAGGTTTCCCAGCAGAACACTGCATTATAACAAGTTGTTTGATGTTATTCACTTCACCTGTCAGTGGTCATAATGTTGTGGCTGATCGGTGTAAAATTCTAAAGTCTTAATTTCATTGTTGTTGAATGAATACGCTTGTATTCTTAGTTATACAGAAAGTAATCTAGTTGTGTCCAATGTCATTTCACAATTTATATTCATGTTTACACTTTTCTTATCTCAGGAACTGTACAAGATAAGCATCATGTTTGATCTGATTTTAATTACCAGTTTGTTAAATAGCTGCAAAATTTACACATACGGGATGATAACAACTAGATTAACATGTTTAGGAATTAATTCAGTGTAAGTTCTAAAGGTATCTGGCGTCTGACCTCTCATGGACAATGAAGCATAACACCATCCCTAAGGATGAACACATCCATGATTAGTTTGATGATAATTCAGATGAAACTTCAAAACATTCTGTTTTAAATAAAGGCACTGGGATGCAATTTTTGTTGTTAACTATTGGGGTTTTACTTTGAAGGGGGGGTTTACTTTTATAATGGCTTTCCTTTCTGTAACATTGCTTTTTTGGGAAACTGTCAGTACTGTTTTCTTAAATTGAGGTTTGTCTTTAAGTATTGGGTTACTTATGTTGACTATTTCAATGTCATATGAGTTTGGACACTTGGTATTTTTTACTTTGGCAACTATGCAAAAATGCAGCTCTTCCTCTGTGTTACTGAAACAACTCATCCAACAGATCTACATTACCACACCCTGCTGAGGCCCTTTCGCTTTCCTCCTTCTGGCATCGCATACTGATCATGCAGCCTTTTCCAAATGTCAGAGTTCACCACTTCAGATTGTAGACTGATTAACATAATTAGATTTGATAAATTTTATTACCATTCAATCTGAAATATTCTGGATAAAGGTCAATCAGATGACCTGAAAATATTTAAGCGGTGACATGACAAACAAATGCAATTCTAATTTTAAAGTGTAGTTAACACTATTAAATTATTATAAATATTAGTTTGTTTGTTATACTATGTTGTTTTTGTTTTTTTAGAATTGCCAACAAAATTTCGATGCAAAAATCAGTGACAATAAATATCCTTGAATCCTTGAATTATTAATTATTATACATTATTAGCTGTTTATTGCTCTAGGTGTGCATTAAATTAAAAATGGTCTGAAACAGCTGGAAACTAGAGAGTGACAGCTGACCTATCTGATGTGAAGACAAGTCGGCCTACACAGTGTGATTTGCTGTTGGATCCTGGACTGGACACATTCGCTCTCCATGCTCAAGGATAATTTATAATCTTGAGAATTTAATGAAATTTCCAACTCTGTTGTTCCATTTGAGCATATGGACGTAATATTCTCTTTTTGAGATGCACATATGGAAAATACTGCTGTCTGATGCTGTAGGTATTTTAGAAACTCAGAGGGAATAGTTCTAAACTTCAGAAAGCAACAAATTCCTGCTCTTGCAATTGTGTTGTGAAGGAAAGAAAATAAACTGGATTGCATTCATTAATGGCATCAATCACTTTAAACATGTTTGTTAAATGTTTTTGTTTTTTTTAATCACAGTAACTTTGTATTTTTCTGGGCATACTATTTTGTAGCCCAATAGATTTGCAATTGTAAAGCAAAAATAGTAAGGAAAGGTGTGTTGTGATTTGGGCATATCAGTTGTGTATTCAGCACTTTCTGTGGTATTTATGGACAAATACTGATGCTGAAAAACAGAAAAATTCTTCCTAGATCACTTCGCTCAACTCGAAGTACCCTCACTTGTGCATGTCCGGTATATGACGGTTCAATTCAGACTTGTACCATGTTGAACACAACACGGAAAGGTTATTACATCCAAGCTAGAAAGATTGTCAGTGTGATTTTTACAGAAACTGACCAGACTGCCCATTCAGACATGAAACCAGCATGTTATTGTCGTCAGATTAATGGATTGGGGTGCATGTCTGAAAGGGGCTTCATTATGAGATGGAGTTACAAGTATGTTTGCTGATTGAGTGTCACGGGTCCATAAAACAAACTTTCCCAACAGCATTAAAACTAAAGTCATGAAGTGTACTGGCAATGCTCTGCTCTGAGTAAAATTACATTTGAGAGGTGGCAGTAAATACTGACAAATTTTCGGGACTGGCTTTTTTTCTCTTGACTTTCATGTTTCATTTAATGTCAAACATGTAGGTCTAGCATACAACCAGGAATACTTTGTTGAAATTTTGTGGGGGGCACTATGGAGTCATTTTGCCACAGTCATGACCAAGACCCATAAAATATATAATTTTTCACGACTTCTGATGCCTTTGTCAAGTTTCAAGAGATTTTCAAGCACGGCTAGCCTATTTCTGTTTCTTGGTGAATATTCTGTTGCAATGGCAACAGTGTTCAATGAAAAATCAGATGTCTTTCTATTTAGCACAATCAACATCTGACAACTCAGCTAACCAAATTTTAGTAGGGTTTGGTTAATCTGCCATGAGCAGTTTTTAAAAGTACAGTGCCTTTAACTTTCTGCTGCATGCTAGGTGCACTATGACTGTAATCTAATAATGGTGTGTATAGCATGTCTTCAGAACAGGACTCTTGTCAAACAAATGAAATCTGGAAATCTGACAATGTAGCATTGACTCACAACCGTTTCTTTTTTCATGATGAAACATTAAAATTCACTGCCTTACAGTCAATAAAAAATCACAAGTTTCACAAAGGTGTTAAGGTATTTTCATCTAAATTTGAGGTTGATCTGTTTAAGCTGCTAGGCAGAGAAAACTACAGCACCTGTAACTACCTGCTGCCAGTAGGTGGTGCTATGACTCAATATTGAAAAGCAGATGTGTGGTGGAAGCTTTTATCAAGCATGAGAAATTTGGGGCAAATTGGACATGTGCATACAAGTTACAACAACTTCTGCAATTCTGATTACTTTGCATCGCAAAGGTCTTTAAATGACACTGACAAAATAGAAGTTGTTGTGAATAATTCTCTAGGAGGAGTTTGTTACAGAAAAAATGCTGCAAATGGCAAAAACTGCAGCAAAATGACAGTAAATCCAAATGTCTGACTAGCTGTGAGACATAAGGCTGTTCTGAAAGTTAGACAAGATATGTTTGTCTACAAAATGTCGTAGATGTCAAATAATGTCATAATTGCAATTCTGAAGCTTTGTAAGGGGGTACTACGGAGCCATATTATTAAAATCATAATTAAAGTAAACTGGTGTTTATTAGTTCTTTAAATTGCTAATGAAACCGAATTTGCAGTAAGCAGTAAATTTCAGTGGTTAAAACAATATATGGAAAGATGTCCACTGTACAATTTATTGGATTACTGAATCAATAATGTGGCTGACAATAAAGAGATTGGGTCTCTCCTGGCAGAAAAAAAAAAAACTTAGTGTACTAACTAAAATTGGAGAAATCTGGAGAAACTGCAAGTGTGATTGCAGCGCAGTTCGCACTTTGTACAGTTCTGCACATATACAGGATAAAGATTGTACTGAAACTGTGACTTGACTGATTTGGAAGAACCCGCACTACCAACTGAGCCACAGCCATCGCAAGATGCCTACTGTGTTTTATAATGTCATGAAATGCAACAAATGCCTCAACTGAGAAAATGACATAAGGTGGCAAGTCAAGAAAATAAAAACAGCATTCGACTACTCTTGAGAAAGTACAATATTAATGTTATGATTGCATAATACTGCCTACATTAGGTGACTTATGATTTATATATCTCACCTTAATCATACTCAACCTATGATCTAAAAAATTTTGATGTTAAAGATCACATTATACAGCAATGTATCATTTATCTATGGAAGCCGACTGGTCTACACTATTCAAAAAAATACACTTTAAATTTAAATAACAAGGAGAAAGATCAGTGAAGCAACTTAGGGTGTGTATGACGAGATTAATGATTAGGTTAAATATATGTGAATATATTATGATATTATTATATGTTATTCCTGTGGTGTGTGTAAGTTTGGAAGTGTAGGTTATTTGTGGCATTACATGGCACATAATGACAAGCAACATTTTAATCAATTTTAAGCAAGTCATTTTTTGGGATGTTTTGTGATCACTTAAAAGAAGCTCAGCAGAGCTGTACAGATGTGAGAAGTGAAAGTGACAGGCCGGATTTATGGTGACGGCATAAAGCATGTGTTCAGCTGGCTTCAGGGGCTGTTGGATGGATGATGGTAGGGTAGGGAAATAAAATGGACACAGGTCTCCAAACACCTTTAAAACTTGACCCCAGGACATCTGCCAGCATACCACAATGGTCCTACAACAGTGTACGTATTTATGGGTCAACGAAGAAAACAAAGATGTTGTCAGTCTGATGTCGACCAGTTCAACATTTTTTGTTGAATAGTTAGCAGTTAATAGTTACTCTTTGACGAATATTCAGTTCGTTCCGTATATTCGGATACCACCATAACGGCCGAATATTCGGATATATGGATATTCGGTTCCAGCCCTAAAGAATTATATTTCATTTTAGTAAATTATCACACAAAAACAGACTTTTCAGTAGTGAATGCATAACTAAATTTTGAATGTGTATAATTTATGGATATTTGTAAGTATTCCCAAGTATAAGATGCATGAAGTATCTCTTCCTCTGGCCTATTTTGAACAGCTGTCACCCAAATAGCCAAAATGTTAACTTTACCAGTATTAGTATATACTTAGTATACATATATTTAGCAACATTAACTGTAAAATAAGAAACCAAGGTATAACAGCATTAGATTTTTTTTAACTCTCATACTTTTCAGCTAGCATCTACACTACAACAGCATAGCACAAATACTGAAATCCAACTACTGGTTTTGGAGCGTCAAGATTTCCATTAACCCCATCTTTGTCTAACGTTTCTTTCCGAACCTCAACTTTGATATTCTGTTTTATTTTTTTAATTCCCCAAAATGTCCTTAACTTTTCAGTTGGCACCACTGGTAATTTTTTATAGGTAATTTTACCAACAGTATATGATTCCTGATTTTGGCCCTGGTCTATGTTCATGCTGCTTCATTGTCTGTAACTTTAAATACAGCTTTACTGCTGCTGTCCATGCTCCCTTCTAGAAGAAAATTCTCAGCGTATGTGACACCATGGAGCAAAACAGTTGACTACATGGCAACTGACAGATGCGAATGTGTGTGTGAAATCAGGAATTCACAGTACTTCAAACTTTCTCTTTGAATGATAATTTTACACGGAAATATTGCAGCATTCACAGTATAGATGTTGTTTTAACTTGTGTAAATGGTGAGTCTGGCAGACAATGCTGTAGTGATTGAATCAGTATATTAGAGGTACGGAGCAGCATTAGTATGCTTGTAGTCTAAGTGTGCTGTGTTTCTGTCAAAATGTCATCCGCGTTCAATTGTCTGGCAACTTTACAGAACTAATCTGGGTATAGTTCCTTTCTATTTGTCTTCTCTTTTAACAGGGAAACATGGAAGCTCTGCAATTTGTGATCCCCAAAGTACAATCTGAACTGGGCAAGAAATCCTTTAGGTTTTCGGCACCAAATGTTTGGAATAAATTACAATCTCAATTTCAAATTCAAGCCTTTGTCACATTGAATGAGTTTAAAGCTCTGGTGAAATCATTACAGTGTACCTCGTCTGTGTGCAAGTGTTATATGTGAACAAGTTTTAATGTTGTTCATTTTATCTGTTGTTTACTGTTTTTACTGTGACTATGCTGCTGTCCTTTTGGCCAGGTTTCCCTTGTAAACGAAACCTCTGATCTCAGTGGGACTAACCTGGTTAAATAAATGCTAAATTAAAAAAAAACAGAAACATAAAAATAAAAAAAAACTGAGCACAGTGGTTTTAGAAAATCAGCTATATTAGGTCACCAATTTCTTAGCTATTAGCAATAATGTCGGTGATGCCATTAACTGTAGTCTGGACAGCAGCAGACTAACAGATGTTAACAGTGGCTGAAACTGAAGTGGCACATTAAAACACATTAACTCACACCCAGTCCTTGTTTATTGGTTTCAAATCAATCTTGTTGTCCCTATAAACTCTCTAAATCAAACATGTCAAGCTCAAGGCCTACAGTCCAGATGCAATTATATCCAGCCTGCGAGATGATTTTATAATTATTGATAACCCTTTTATGGCCTCCATTCCGCTCATAGTACAAGTCCCATAATGCAGCGCAACAGCTTTCGCACCAATTAAGCCCTGTGAGCCCCAACCCCTGATCCCTTCTCCTCGAGTGACACAACAATTAGTTATCAGTGGATGAATACAGAAGGTCAGACAGTGACATTTACGCTAACCCCAAAAGAAATGGCCAAATGAAAAGGATTTTTTCGTTGCCTGTGACGAGGTGGGAGCTGGGACCAACTGAGAAAGTTGGTCGCACCAGAGAAAAAGCTAGTCTGGAGCCCTGCCGCAGACTAGCTGCTATGAGACAAAGCATCAGGACAAGTACAAAAACCTGGACATGCAGCAGAAACTACAGAACATAGAGGAATTGAAAAAGAGTCTGTTGTCACAACAGGCAATGTCCACAAAAGCAAAGTCCTAAAGTACAGCTACCGTAAAAGCCAGTTTTATAGTGGCAGAGGAGATTGCCAAATCAGCCTGGGTATTTACCGAGGGAAAGTTTTTGAAACGCTGCATGATTAACGTGTGCAACGTCCAAACCAAAAGCAAGAGTTTTTAAATGTCAGGTTGAGCAGAAATGCTGTTGCTGACCTAATGCGTGTTTTGAATTTCAGCCCCGTCTGTGATTGAGCTTGACACCCCTGACCGAGAACCCTAAATATTTCTTAAATTACTTTATTTATTACAATATTATTTATACATTTCAGTCTGATTTAAACTTGATTTATCTATATTTTACCACTTTAATTACCACTTTTATTTTGCTATTCTGAATTTTGACTACTGCCTCTGCTGTTTCCTTATTGCATTTATTTAAAAAAAAAAAATTCTAGGAATCTATAAACACAGGCCAAGTGATTGCTAAAGCCAAGAAGGGAAAACAATTATTTAAAAGACTACTGAAGAATGACAAAAAAAAAAAGAGCTGGAGACATCTATTTTTATTGAACAGTATGATTCCCTGGCATTGGTTAAATTTTTTTTTTTTTTTTTTTTTTTTTTACAAAAAATAGGAGGAAAACTGAATTTAGACATGAAAAAAATGATATGAAAAAAGATGGAGATAACTTAGGCAGTTTGTTTAATCGTCACAAGCTAAGCCGAGATAATAGCTAGTCATTTCAAGCTATCAGAGCAATCGAAAACATCATTGACTTGAAGTCAAGAATCATCACTACAGTTAATGGCATCGGTGACATTATTGCTAATAGCTAAGAAATTGGTGCCCTAATGCCTACAGGTCTCTACAGAAATATTGCTACATGTTACCTGGGTCTTCCTTACCAATATGGGTGCAGTGCCTATCGATTTTTGAGTAATGCCTAAGCTGAAAAAACACATTAAGCACTCCTCACTACCACTCTGAAAGAGAAATGATTGTCCTGAATATAAATGATTGTAGTCTCATATTGTGTAACTACACAACTGCATGTTCAGGTATTCTTTTCAAATGGATCAATAGATTAGAAATATGTAATCTTCTACATTGCATTTTCAGTCTTTTTACAGCTAGTCTTTCAGAGTTAGTAAGCCTTGAAAGTGTTGGTTAATGTGGTTTAAATTGCAGGACTTACCGAAGGCTCCTTGTAAGTTATATACTGGCCCAGAGGAAATATTTTCACAAGTGAGTGCAAGTTCATAACAAGCTGTGAGAGTAAATAATAATAATAATAATAATAATAATAATAATAATAATAATAATAATAATAATAATAATAATAATAACAACAATACTACTAATTATAAGATGGACGAGGATTGCTATTACTGTAATGACAATTATTAGAATTATGTGAGAATGTGCAGTTTTTATATTTTTTTTGGAAAAAAGACAAGAAAACGAAACATTATGATTTAAAGCTTTGATTTGGTTATATTTTCTGAGGGAATAGCATATCAAAGATGATAAGTTAAAGGACAGCAAAAAGATTAAAAGTCCGATGATTCTTTCTATACAATGTCTGCCTCTAAAAATTGTGTCATTTGGTTTTGTGTTTTGGTTTTTTGAAAAAGAAAAGACGCCTTCCAAACTCACAGGTAGGTCTTGGGGTTCAGGGGTTAACATTGCTGGAGGAAACATGGAAGAATATGTGCATGATCTTTTGGAAATCAACTAAATCCACTAAGTAGAGCAAATTCGGTTGGAAGGGTGTAATCATTTTTGGAATTTTTCAATTATTATTTTTAAAATATATGATTAGAAAAATTATTTAGATTATTCAACTTACTGGAGACAATGTGGCCCCATGAATCTGTTATCATATTAAGACAAAATAATTCATGTTTTTGGCAGAACTTATATAAATTATGAAAGGCTTCTGAGATTGAATCTTCAAGATTCAAAAAGTCCTGTAGCTTTAAACTAAAGCTCTTAGGATTACCATGACCTGGACAACTGAGAATCTACAGAGAGAAATTATTGACTGTGATCTTTGTCCTATCCATTGTTTTAATTGCAACATGGTCCCTACAATTCCTTATATGTATAATTGTTTGTCTATATGTTTATTTTGGTTTTGCATTTTTCTTTTTGTTATTTTAGTTTGTTTATATATTTGTAAAAATATTAGTCATGATGAGAAAGTTGTATGATGTAAAAATTGAAGAATTTTTGAAATGCTCGAATAAAAACTATCAAAAGAGCAACACATGCTGTTATGACATATTAAATGCAGTGCTCTTGAGCTTGTTGAAGTTGCACGTTATTTGCTTGTAATTTAAAGTGTCAGTTTCTGTCATGTAAGAAAGAAATGGAAAGGCAATGACCCAGCTGACAATAAGGTTCAAGACAGTGGTTATCCAAGCTCGTCAGTGTTAAGACTAATGAGGTCAGCTAACCCAAGGAGAGCAAAACTAAATTTAACATGCATCATGATACAATTTCCTGGATCTAAGGTTTCAATGTATATGTCTTCAAATGTCCATTCTCATTTCAGTCATTACCAGTTACCTAAATTAAATAAAAATACACACAGTTAAAGTTAAAGCAACCTACTTGGTTTGACATCCATCGAACATTCCAGTGTTGATAAAATAGGGGCACACAATGGTGGTCTTCACTCCATCTTTACCAGTTGCCAGCAGCTCCAGACCCACTGACTCTGCAAAACCTACAGCTGCAAACTTACTGGCACAATAATCTGCAGGGAGAGAAGTTGTAGATGTAAGAAAATGATTTGTGAACAGGAGATTGTTACGACCTCTGGTGGCCGTGTGGTTTGTGGTGGACTGTATGTGGGAAGATAGTTGCATAAAATTGAATCCAGACCCCATCTGACTGACATCAGATGATTGGCCATGCTCTCCAGCCTTCGTCCTTCTCCCCACCCACTGACTGGCTGATTGTTCCACAACCTGGTCAGGTCAGGGCAGCTGGGATTTAATGTGAAGTGTTCGTCCAGAGGGCTGTACTACGAAACCCTAAGTTTGACATAGCCAGGCTTTCTTTGTGTTAATCGGCTGGACAGTAACTTAACTCTCAGTCAGAGATAATGGGTATCACAAAGTTCGTTATCAACTTTCTTTGTTAACTCAGGTTTTCTGCCTCAAACTCACATAAAAATGGGCGATTAACTTGTCATGTGACTTTCCTTTTGCACAAACTGAAACAATTGTGTGCAGCTGCTTCAGTCAATAGGTTGTTTAGGTTATGATGGTTAAAAAGTACTACTACTGCAAATGATGCAAGACAAGAATCCTGGTATAAACAAGTGTAAATATGTTTATTTTACCAATCAATGCAGCTGCTTATTTCTAACTGACAGCTACATATTAAAGCTGTTAAATTTTGTCCTTATATTGTCATAAAGTGCATTTAGGTCTGACACAGTCCCATAATGCAGGATATCACTTAAATTTTTGGCCAAATAAAAGTGAAATTAATGTTACTGATTATATATTTTCTGTAATAACTGCCAGTAGGGCTGGACCCAAATATCCAAATATTTGGTCATGACGGTGGTACCCAAATATTTATTTTGAGATCTGAATATTCGGACTGCATGAAACATATTCCCTCAGCTGACAATCTGCATCCCTCATAAAGAACTGTCAGTAAACGATTTAGTTAAATTGATTTCAATCCAAAACTCTGAACATAGCCTGCTCCAGATCAAGTTAGCTCCACAGCATAACTTACCATGAAGAGCTCGCCAGGTTAAAAGAGAGCCACCTTCCTGATACTGAAAACTCTGTCTTTCGGCTCAACATACCTCCCGAAGTCACTAATCTCACTTAGTAGTACAGTGGTGGAAAAAAGTTTTCGGACAATCCATGCATTTGTGAAATACAGCATTAAGAATCACTCTTAGGTCTTCAAGTGCTATTTCTTTTAGTACAGTCACAGCCAAAATACTACACAAATCCTTAAAAAGCCATTAAAAACTTAAAATTGACTGGCTCCATAAAAACACATAAGAAATTTGGAGTATTGGGTCTCTTTGAAATCTGTAAAGAAGTCTAGCTCATGAATATATTTTTTTCCAAGAAACACTCACATCGGACATTACTGACAACAATTTGCCCGTTAATTTAATGGCTTAATCCAGACATACCCTAGGCTGTAACAGAGGGAGCCACAGTATGTGCAATATTTGTCATTCACACAACAATGGACAGTCCATCAAGTGATATGCGGGATGTGCTGGAACAGTCTCATCCACAGTGGCCCAGCCATACAACCCCCAAGACCCAAAGGATTTGGTGCCTGCTTCCTGGTATCAGAAACCAGTGGACACTCCAGGTGGTCCTGAGATCATGCCCCAATGTGTCAGAGTGGTTTTGACAGCATGAGAGGGACCTTCACAATAATGCAGTGGTTTTAATGTTGTAGCTGATCAGTGTATCCACACCCACAATAATGCTACTACTGCAAATATCCTGCGGTAAGACAGTGAAAAATCTTCACAGCAACAAAAGTTGATATCACAGAAAAACATTTTTGCCTTCAGTAAACAGACCTTTACAGTAGATAGTAAAATAAAAATATATCAACACTTGTGATGGAACTTCAATATCAGCCCCAATGTGACAACTGATTAAACCATAAATTGCATATGACTATGATTCTTTGTGTGACAGCTCCCTTGTCTGAAGTGAAGAAAAGTACAGTATCATCTGCTGTTAGATCCTGATTTATTATTGTCTCCATATGACAATAATAATGATTATTGAAGTTCCTGCTGTTGTGTCACATGAGTATCAGCATGCAACCCTCTCACTTTGCAGACACTTGTATGGATCCTGCTGCTGTGGGATGCTACAAGCTGGGGATTGACCAATAAGGCTTTTTTTTTTAGGGCTGATGATCAATAATTCATTGATTGGTAACTGAGATAGGTCAATAACCATATTTGGAAAAAATGCACATTAAAAGTTATTTATTTATTTATTTATTTATTTATTTATTTATTTATTTTTATATATTTTTTTTTTGTCTGCATTTTTTCTCATTGTTTAACTCCACAAAAGGGGAGTCAACATTATATGAGATTGATGCATATTTTAGTCTTGCAGCCAAATATTTTAATATTTAGTGCATGTGTGTGACCATCACCGGCCCTCCCTGAAAGCTAAGCAGATATTCTTTATTAGAATTCCCTATTATGAGCCAGGGAGGGCAGTGCTACACCTCAGTGATGTGTGGGGGAAACAAAGACTGGACAGGACGAACAGGACGAACAGGATGAACAGGGATAGAAAATAACAGGCATTGCTATTGCAATTAAAGATTGTAAGGTGGTGTGTTATGCCCAACTACTAACTGCCCATCAATAAAAAAAAAATAAATAAAAATTTGAAAAAAGAAAAGAAAACCAAACCAACACAAAAGAAAAAGAGATTCAATAATAAATGAACAAATGGTACTGAGCACCATAATTGTGGGTGTCTTGATAGTATAGAATAGAATAGAATAGGCCAGAAAAGGATACTAGTGCGAGAGAGAATGAGTTTAGGGTAGAGACTGGAGAAATTCTCAGCACATTCTGGCGGGACCCATCAATCGCTGAAATGGGACTCGGCAGTAGCTGGCAAGACCTGATCAAACATGCAAGTGTGAAGAACCCGGAAGCCCAGAACAGCAGTCACGGCAAGGCAGGGCCAAGTCAACAGGGCATCCCTCCCCCCGGGCCGTAGGAGCCACAGGGCGGCACCCCCAGAGAGCCACCGGGGCCACCGTGAACGACGCGAACCCGGAGAACAAGAGGGAGCAGCTACTGACACCCCCTGCGCGCCCAGACCGACCCAGGTGGCCCGGGGCACGAGGACCCACCCGCCACCCAAACCCCAACCCCGCCCACCCCAGTCCCCACCAAACCCCCCACCCCACCACCCGACCCGCCCACCCCCACCCCCCCTCACCCCCACCCCCACCCCCCCCACCCCCAAAATTCATTAATCCACATGGAGTATTATGATACAAGTAGGGTTGTCACGATTTCAATTTTTTGAGCCACGATTATTGTGGAAGGAAATATTGCGATTTTACGATTATTCACGATTATCGACATTATGAAAGAAAAAAACCCAGTGTTTGTATTTAAATAAACTCTTTAATAATACTTAAACTTTTAAACATTTACTGTTCTTATAAAATAAAATAAATTGTTCCAACACGTCTTTGTAGTAAATAAAAGTGCAAATTGCATTACAAAACAGTCATTAACTTGAGGAACTTAAAGGCTTCTTTAGCTGCCATCATTAAAACAAAAGTTAGTGAGTAAATTCTAGTAAGTTCTAGTGAAGTGCCTCTTTGAGACTTTTATGTATTATGGAATGTTGCAATTTAATGTATGGTTGATAACGTAGTGTTTACTTTGTAAATCAAACAAGACAAAAAGATATAAAAAGAATACATTTAAAGATTCTAAAAACACTTAATTTTAAGCTTTAAATATCCTCCACAATTTTAGACAATATAACTACAGAAAAAAGGATAAATGGGAGTCTTATTTATTTTTACTAAAACGTTTATATAAACAATTCACCATTAATTTTACAACAATTAATCCAAACACCCGGATCATTTCCCAGGGAAAACTCTAGAGTCTGACAGGAGGTCCAGGCAGACAGACAGCCTCCCTGTCCTGGAGGTTACGGTCTCCTCCACTACCACTGTCAGCGGGCAGCGGGGCTTCCCGGACCACGCTCCCTGCTGAGGGGACCGGGCCGACAGCATCTTCGGAGGAGGGCACGGGCTTCCGGAGCCAAAACAACCGGCGGGTCGGGAGCTCCGGTTCCCTCCTGCGCTCCCGTTCCCCGCCCGTCGCAGCCGGGCTGCTTTCCTGCGTCCGCAGGCGAGGGGAAGGCGGCGGGCCGCGACGGGCGGGGAACGGGAGCGCAGGAGGGAACCGGAGCTCCCGACCCGCCGGTTGTTTTGGCTCCGGGAGGAAACTCGGGGCGCGGGGGGTCCTCGGGGCGGCCCGGCCGCCGGACCGCTGACTTCGGAACCGACAGTTACCGCGCGTGCGGCGAACAGTCCCATCTTGGCAACCTCATTGCGCACAGCGGCCACAATATTAGGGACACTTCGAGTAAAGAATCTGTCATAACTGATCATATAATTCTCTCTCTCTCTCTCTCTCTCTCTCTGTGTGTGTGCGCGCGCGCGCGCGCGCGGCGGGCGGAAACCCAGAAATTATATTTTGTTTCTGTGCGACCCGGTACGGGCCGCAGACCGGTGGTTGGGGATCACTGCTGTAGTGTTGCCTACACACGTGCATTAGGCCTACGTCATCCCCCCACCCCCCCCACCCCCCCCCACCCCCTATTTTTGAAACTTGTGGAAAAAGTTGTTAGAAGCGCTGCAGTGGTTGGCACTAACGCGGTGTTTGCTTTACTTTTTTATTGGGAAATGATGATTTTACCTTGACTTGGACATACAGCGATGGATGATTGTCACGAAGATGCTGTATCATGTTGGTTGTATTCGCGCCTTTAGCTGCAACTTTGCGACGACAAGCTTTGCACGTGGGGTGCCCATCCACGAAAACCTCACCTTTAGCATCTTTTGGATACCCAAAGTGATCCCATACTGCTGATTTGAGTCGCTTTTTGGGAGGATGCAAGTCCGGAGGAGCACCCCCGTCAGCCATCCTCAATTTAGCGGTGAGTGAATTCAGTGATGCCGATTAGACAGGAGCGCGCGCACAGGCCAAGGAGCCACTCTCTCTCCACTCTCCACTCAGCGCAGCTCACGCTTCTTGCATTGCACCTCTCGCGAGGCTTTTCTACGGATAATCGTGGTTGTGAAAAATGTGACGAATATCTATTTATAATCGTGGTTATTGTAAAACCGGTTAACCTTGACAACCCTAGATACAAGTATGTAGTTTCTACTATGTAATGTTCTTGAATTACATGTGAAGATAAAGGTGTTTATCCTTTGCATTTTACTTTAGAATGTTACATGAATCATATGAATAGGGGAAGAAAACACACACCTGCCAATCCATTGACTGCTATGAGTCCAGCAGTGCTGGCAATGCTTACAAGATGGCCATGATTGTTGGCAATCATGGCAGGAAGGAAGGCCTTGTAGGTCTGAGAAAAGAGAGAAAAAAAAAAGTAAAGCATCAACAAAATGCAAAAACATAAGCAGGGAGACAGTATTTGTACAGTAAGTTAGTTCAAATACAACTTCTATCATTCTGAACAACAATTATTTGTCAAGCTTAATATGACATTTTCTAAATGTATTCAGTATTTCCCCTATATATACATGTACATAGTAAACAATCATGAAAGTTATATGAATCTGGAATGAAAGTATGTTCAGTTTGGTCTGGTTTCCCGGCACCAGAAACTGTTGCTGACTTACTGAACATGAGTAATATAACAGGGCTAAAAATGTTAATGTGTGTTCAAATTGTTTAGAGCGCACAAGGTAAATTTCAGATATTAGAAATAGTTGTGCATCCTTGTAACACTGTAAATCCATCTATTTTGTTTTGGTATCATAGATGATCTACATAGGTACTTCAGACACTGGACAAAAACAATATGTAGAAGGGTAGCAGAGTGAGCAGTTGCAATGACAAATCCTGTGCAACTTGTGGGGAAAAACTAATGCAACAGTTGTGTATGTAGATACAGATGAAGTGACATGGTCATTGACTGATATTGATAATCTAATAAAGTCTGTATTAGAATGAACATTCTCCAGCCCAGTGCTTTGGGTTCTGATGACTCCCAGTTTATGTTCCAGTGGATAGTAGGAATCAAACAACAGATATTGGTCTGTGTGTATAGGTTTCCTGTAAACTTCAATGTTGAAGTTTTCAACCTCCTCAACGTGCACAGTGCAGTCCAAAAAAGGCAGCTGGTCCTCTTTATATCTTCCCAAGTGAACCTGGTGTTGCTGTCCATCGAGCTGATATGCTCTGTGAAGGTTTCTACTTCTGGGCTTTGATTGTCACCCAGGTGTTGGTCCACATATCCGAACCAGTGGCTAGGAGTTGTTCAATAAATGAGCCCAGTTTAAACCTCAATGTAAAGATTGGCCACAGTGGGCGACAATGGAGAGCCCATGGCGCAGCCGAGCTTCTGTCTGGAAAAACCTTTATGTTTGAAGTAAGTGGTGGTCAGAAATCTAGCAGGGTGCATATGTGGTTGCTGACCCTGCAGGAAGTGGGGATCAAAATCTGACAATCGCATCTAAAGGATTTCACTTCATGAACAATGCTGCAAGGAACACTGAACTCACTTTAGGACAAAGAGACAATTATTCCATCATCCTGGATTTAACCAGTCTTTATATGTACACTCATGTAACAGAACTGCTGAATTTTTCAATGACCTCCTTATCATCAGTTTATATTTTGCTTTCTTAAAATCTTTTATTTTACTGTACTTGTTTATGTGTCAACTTAGAAATGAACAGGTCTAACGTCACATAAGTGCATTCAGTCTCGTTTTGATTGTCTGCCAGAAGCACAAATATATAAATAATGGGTCACAATATTATACTATTTTGAAATTATAGAAACCAAGGAAATATCTTAAAAGTGTAACTCTGTGAGGGACATCTGGACATCAGGCCTCCCCAGCGGAGGATGTGCCAGACTTCCTCCTGAGTTAATGACATAAAAAAGTCCTCTTTAAAAGACCATGCCTAAAAGCACCAGTCTGTGTCTCTTTTCGAAAAGTCCTTCCTAAGAGTCTGACCTAAGTACTTTCTAAATTCTTCAAGAGCAACTCAAAGACCCCACTCTGTCCATTGCTGTTTTAACCCACATCCTCAGGCCGACCGGATCATCTGTCAGCAGAAGCACCACTGCACCATCACATGTCTACAAGTAACTTTAAGCCACTGAAACTTGCTCAATTCTTTTTGCTGTTTACAGATGCTGGTTACTTCAAATGTTTTTTTGTTTTTTCTTGGCAAACTTTTATACAAGACATGTAGAGTAAATTTTGGACGACTTCTTTTACTAGTTCTCGACAAAACTGACACAAGATTAGTTCAAAAGAAATTAAAACTGCCAGTAACTTAGATTTTTTTTTTTTTTTTTTTTAAACATGGTTTTTAAACCCACAGGTGAGTTCTAGGGTTTAGAGGGGTTCCTCACTGCTGCATGGTCAAAGATGTGCATACAACAGGATGGCTTCTGGAAAGGAATGCTAAGGGAAACACTGTATTTAATAGTCAATTAGTATTGATAATCACGAAAAAAATTAATAATTCCAGTAGAGCACGCTAGTCTACATATTTGGGGAGTAGCCATTTGGTTAGTGACATTCAGTTCAGGGTTAGTCTTTCAGAATCAGAATCCGAAAAAAATTTATTTTTCCCCGAGGGGCAGTTAGGTTTGGACATGAATACACATATATAGACACAAATAAACAAAAGGTAATTTATGTCTATGTACTCACTCTTCAAATGAATAGTGTGAGTTCTTCCAATAATATTTGCTGTTCTATTTTTTTGGATATAATGACAAAAATGTTAACTTATGCATCTCTTTTGTTTTCTCTGTTCTTCTCACTGTACCAAAAATATAATGAATCATGACTCCAAAACCAAGGTACAAAAGTAAGCGTGAGCTTTGTGTAATGTTACACCCCTACTCCATAAACAAACTTTTTACAAAAAATAGAGGCATGATACATAGTGAGACAACTGGAAGGCTCATTGTCAGAAAAATGCACTGTCATCTAATGGCCTCTAAATTTGCATGATGCTGACACTTCTACATGTCTGTTGTCTGACTTACCCAGAAGTGAGCCATAGAGTTGACCTCCAAGGTCTTCTCCATAAGGGAATCGGGAGCATCCATGAACTTCTTTCCAGTCACAATGCCAGCGTTGTTTACCAGAATGTCGACGTCCCCTACTTCTCTCTTCACCTGCATGGAGCAAAGAAAAATGTCGGTCATGTATAATACCAGTCTGTAAAAGAAAAAGGGCAGATAATACTCAGAAAAAAAGATTTTTGCTCAAAATGTTATCAAGTAGAAGATACTCTTAATAAAGTTGCCATTCCTGGAATTGTTTGTTGACACTGGATAAGACATTTCCGTATCCCTGAGTCCTGAATCCCTTCCTAGATTAATCATACTGATCCTTAACAGTAGAAAGCATCTGGACTTTTCTTTTTTGCTAAAAGAGAATTTAACGTGAATCTCCTAGGATTACCATGACCTGAATGACTGAGAATCTACACAGACATATTCCTAGATTAAGTAGACTGATCTGCTCATGGTTGTTTGGAATAGTGAAGAACATGTCCACTGTATTAACATCAAGTGCAATTTCTTTAAAAAGATGAGAGATGAGTACAGTTTGAAATTCCTCACTCCTGTTCAAAATCAGGAAGCGTAGGGAACTCACTCAGAAAGACAAAGTCCGATATAAAGCTCTTCATGATGCTGGATGGTTTTAGAAACACAGCGCAAGGCATAAAGTGTTCTCACAATGTGGTCAAGTATGCCTTGAACTCGATTGCAGAGACTGATACTTACAAAATACTCCAAGGAAGAGGGTGAAAACGAAAGCTAATTGAAACAGATGTCATGCACCTCAAGATTTAAAGTACAAGAGACAGAAGGAAGACCACTGCTGATCTTTAGGCAGAGATTAATACTTCAAGATCAGAATCTGAGAAAGTGGACGGACGAGTCCAAGTTTGAACTCTTCGGTCAGCATCGTCATTTTTATGTCAGTAGAAAAGCTGGAGAATGTCTTGATGTTAGATGCACTGACCCACAGTGAAACACGATAGGGATTTCATGATGGTATGGGGTTCCATTTGTGGAAACGGTGTGGGCAAATTAGTTAAAATGGATGGCACCATGAACAAGAAGGTCTACCACAACATCTTGGTGCATCATGGAATCCCTTCTGGATTGAACCTGATTGGTTGTGGATTCATTTACCAAGAAGACAATGACCCCAAGCATACGTCAAAGCTGTGCAGAGACTGCTGGACTAAGAAAAAGGAATCTGGAGTACTGGAACTGATGGACTAGCAAAGTAAAAGTCCAGACTTTAATCCTATTGAACAGATCTGGGATTTATTGAATTCAAAAATAGATGGCTTAAAAGTTTCATCCAAAGTCTCTGGGAACAGCTGAAACTATTTGGAACTCAATAACAAAAGAGACTGTCAAAAGTACATAAAAACAATGGCAGCAAGAATTCAAGCTATTACCAAGGCCAAAAGAGGTTATACAAAATATTAAGATTTTTGGTTAATACATGTGAATAAGGACTATTTAGTTGATCCAGTTTGTTAGTTGTATAATAAATAACTCTACATTTTTTTTTTTACTTTGAAACAAGCTTTTGACAGATTTCTAAAATATTTGTGTTTTCTTGTTTTTAGGACAGGTGCTCTAATATGTTTGTTAAGCACTGTATATGTAGCATTAGACAGTGGTAGGATCCACGAGTTCTCCAGAGAGAGAGAAAAAGCTGCGAGCATTTACCCACAGAGCAACATAAGGAACTTAATTCAGTTTAACGATAAAATATGCCAGAACAGAGAAATGATCTATCAGGATATAACAGCAGGAAACACCGCATACTTTTGTTGACCTCAAACATGTGAGCTGTGACACAGGGTCAGTTTATCAGCTGCAGTTAAATATTTTTGTTACATCGCAGCCATTCAGTTTCACTGTTTATGAAATTAGAAATAAACTGGACAGTTAGTTTTTTGGACACTTTGATCAATTGTTATTAGTATAGTTTTAGTCTGTTACTGCATTATTATGCACTATTCATCACTTGGTATATTGTCTAGCCTCGCATGAACCACAAATATTAGGTGTGTATTGCGACTCTCTCTGCCACTGTTGGGGGTATGTGAATGCAGCTGCAAGGAAAAGTCACTTCAGCAATGTTTCATGTCCCACATCTGAAAGGGGCTTACTTCTGCTTTTCATGCTGTAACACGCATGCCAAGCACAGACCACAAAATGGAGACAATGCCATTTTAATCGCCAGAATAATCAACAGAATACTCGATTATTAAAATAATAGCCACAGCCCCAGTGAAGACAATACAGTATTAAAAAGAGAAATCCAACAAAACCAAAGTTTTCTTTAGAATTTCTTTGAGTAAACTCCTGTTTACAGCTTAGAAAACACCTGCAGAACCAGGCTCAGGGAGAGCAGTCATTATACCTGTTGTGGTGTTCCGAAGTCTCTACAAATACATTTTATATACTCAGTGTTATTGCAACTTATAGAAATGAATGCTAAAATTACCTTTTGAAAGCTGACAATGGATTACAATAAGCCAAGGTCAACAGGGGGAAGCTACTGATTTCAGCAAGCCAAGACTGACATGTGGTCAAAGAGCATAGTTGTGGGTTTGAGTGTGGTGTGCACCTAGTCTTTAAGCTTTTTCTCAGCAGCCTTACCTGGTCAGCCACTCTGTAAACCTCATTCTTGTCGCTGCAATCACACAGATAGTAGTGGACTCTGCTGGCTCCGCTTTGTTTGGCCAGTCTAGCTGTTTCCTTCATCCCCTCCTGGTTAATATCCCACAACACTAGCACTGTGCCAAGAGCTGCAAACTCCTGAGCCATGAGGCGACCGATCCCACTACCTGCTCCTGTGATTAGCACCACCTCCCCAGCTATGTTCTTCTTCTTCATTGGCACAAAGAGGTGCAAGAAAGCTTCCACATTGTACCAGATGGACAGAAGGATGACTTGGATCGTTTCCAGGAAGAAATTCATGATGGGTCTAGGACGAATGGAAAAAAAGAAATATTAACAACTCGGAGAGAAACTTAATGGAAAAATATTTTGTATATAGATTTGCATAATTTTTTCCTTTTCAGTAATTGTTTGAAAAGCAGCGAAGTAGTGTGAAATGATTTATAGATGGATTCTTCCACATTTTAGATGCAATATTTGTCCAAAAATGTGACAGTTTGTGTGCCAAAATCACAGTACATCTTTTTCATTTTTTATTCTTTAATTTCAAATGTTACGCTTTAAAATTAAATGCCCATAATAATAAAACCTTACTGTGATGAAAACAGACACTAACAGCTGAACAACAATTCTCCCCACGTATGTTGAATATCTGTAGCATCTGACAGCAACAGGATCCATACGTCATTCTCCAAAGAAATAGAGCTGCACACAGTTGTACACAGACTATGTCTTCATAATTTATTACATATATGTAGCATTAGACAGTGATAGGATCCATAAGTGTCTCCAGAGAGAGAGAAAGAACTACACTTACACACAGAGCAACATCAGGAACTTAATTAATTCAGTTTAACTATGACTTATGCCAAAACAGAGAAATGATCAATCAGAATGTAAGAGTAATGGAGCAGTGATGCGCACATCATTTCTGACAACCGAATGCTCCTGCACATGTAAGTAATCCACCCGCATGTACTGTAATTAATTTCTCCAATTTAGAGACCCCTCCCCAATCCCACATTACCATTATTTCTCATTGGGATATGCGTAAGCATGGTGATATAGTAACATTACACTGACACCCGAGTTACCATGGGTAACAGTTAACAACTGAACTTGTTGTGCTACACCCCTCCTACTGTCTTGAAAGCAGTCTTAGCCTACCTTAGTGGGCAATGGGCTGACCTGTGACAGTGTCCCAGTTGTCCTTCTTTTTTCTTTGGTTGTTGTTTATAATTTTCCATTTTTATTCTCTCAGATCTTTTTCTCCCTACTGGCATTTGACCTCAAAACCTACTGGCAGGTCTGAAAGCTATGTTATCTTTTAAAAGACATGACATAATGTAAAGGGTTCTCTATTATCAGATCCAGAAATTATAAAAACAAAAACAATTGTCAGATTTGAACTCTCTGATAATTCTTCTACTTTTCATTTCTGTAAACAAAATATTCAAAGATATTTCATGTTTTTTTTCTGTTTTATATGATTTAGGGCATTATACTGCTGCCATCCTATATTAAGTGATTACACAAAAGACTGTAGGTGTATTGTAGAGATTTCTTTTGTAATGAAGAGGCTAAAAGCTCAATTAGACTACATTTCCTGGAGAAAATGCCAGCAAAAGCTGGCACAGCTTGCTTGCAGCAGTTGAAGTATGCAACTACAGAAACTTTCCTGCAGTTCCAGTAACTTGCTCAAAACTGCAGCAGCAGACTTTTAGTTTTCAGTATCTTCGCAAATGTTGAAGCTGGACTTCAACAAGCCATTTACAAGCTAGGACAGCACTGTCAAACTTGAAGTTTAAAAAGCTCACCAGTGTTTCAAGCCCCTAATATGTGGGCACAGTAGTAGTGATTTGTATTGAGAAATTTTTGTTGTTGTACTATATTGCCTCCAAGGGGACATTGTATTGCCCTTACTATACTTCATATGCTCATATACACACTGTTTGTATCTTACTGCCAGCTATATATGTAGTATATTTAATGCTATAGCCTTACACTGTAACAGTAAACTTATGAATCAGTTTCAATCTTCCTGTGTATGTACTGTAGTGTTTGTATGTGTGGTAGGTTATAATAAAACAATGGACAGGTGATGCAGCTGTGCCGCACGCCATAATTATTTGACATTGCTTTAAACTGACAACTTCAAGGTGATATATCTCATTTTGTGAAATATCTGCTGCCCTCTCTCTTCGCATCTCCTAACTGCCTCCTTTGATCGAATCTCTGGTGGGAGGGGCTAAGACGCAAGGAGAGGAGTCGAGGAAAGGAATCAAATATGTGCAATTGCTGAAATGGGATAAGGGTTAGGGTCATGTCTCACCGCTTGGTGTAATTGTTACCAGTTTGAGATTTGCGAAGCACTGGCCACTCATTTTGAAGTACTGATGCTTTGACAGTTGTTGAGATATTCATCACTTTCAACATGAATCAAAAATTCCCATACACTGCCATATAACAAGAAAAATCCTTAAAAAAAACAAAAAAAAGGAAAATCATACAATCAACTGTTGTGCATATCTGCACTAAAACTCTTTGCTCAGTTTTGCTAAATAGGATTTACATTTTAGCTTTGGAATCATGTTTCTATCAACTAGCGTTTAGGAGGAGTAACAACTGAAAAACCTAAGAAATACGGAAAACAAGGTGATTGCTGAACTAATTACCCTCTTTTTTCCTAACTAATCTCCTGCAGAAAATGCAGTGAGAATACCACTGTCACTGTAGGTCTCACAGTGTGTGTGCAGCTGTTGAACCTGTCCTGCAGTGCATCTCTCAGTTAGAGGAGTGTCTACATCTGAAAATGCATAGGGGAAAAAAGCCTTTGACAGTAATGGTGTAGCTTAGTAGTGTTGTAGCTGGCTGCACTGTGGTGTTATTTTGACTGAATTTGATGTCATGTCAAGCATTTCATCATGGATCTCCTGTCTACCAAGTTTTAATTCTTAAGACTTTCCAGTTTTGTTTTGTTTTTTTTTTTTAAATATTGATTTTATCCATTCCTCATTGAAAACAGAATTATTTGTTAATTATAACAGACGAGGTGTTTACAAGAGGACACGGCCAAGACATACATGAAGACCTAAGCAATGTTTTAAGCCACTACTATGTGTGAGTAGTAGCGATTAGTAATGAGCATTTTTTGATCTTTTATACTGCAGAGTCTCCTAGTCCCTTAGTAGCTGGTTTAACTGCCATCTTCAGACTTAACTGGTCACAAGACAAGAAGCATATTTGGAGTTCCTTTACGATAAATAACTTAGGAGTCATTGACTGACAAAACCACTGACAATTCATTTTCTGCTAATCAACCAACAAGTGAACTAATAATTTCAGCAAGAGACATGAATGTAAAACGCATGACAGATGACTCATTCACTTAAAAATGTTTACAAACTCGAAATTCAAAAATTGTATCTTATCAATAATTTCATGCTGTGACTATTTTATGCAATAAAACCAATAAGTGTGTTGAAACTAAGAAAACTCCTATTTGGTCCACTACAACTTCAACGCCATAAACGGCATGAACAGCAGTAATACACCACGTCGTGGACACAGGGGTTCACGTTTCATACTCGTTTGTTCCTTGGGATTAACTGAGTAAATTCTTTCTGAAGTTTAGCTCCGCTTTAATACCATCAACCCCATGTTGCCAATGACATCCCGGTCATTCTTTTATGACCCAGATCACTATGTGATAAGCAGAACAGAAATAGTTTTTTGAGGAAGAAAGCGTTAAACTGGCAAAGACATACAGAATTCACACAGATAATATCTGTTTCTTAAAAATGCACTTCAGTTAACTTACCAAGGTACGACTTCTATACAGCTACCGATTGTGTTCCACAGTGATCCCGTTGTGTGTCCTTGTTGGCACCCAGTATATCAGCTTCCGGCGCGACCTTTACTCTCCACATAGGCTAAATCTACGACACTGGCAGTGTTCTTATCAAGCTGGAGCTGATAAAACCACAATGAAGTGTGTGGTGGCAGTGTCCGTGAGCCCCAAACGTACTATGGTGGATGGTATATCACGATGCACTTTTAACCGTTTCAGTAGCCTGCGGGGAGAAAAAAAGCACACCGCCTCTTCAAACTCAAGAGGAACCACTGCAGTCACGTGATAGGTAATCAACCATTCCCAACCTCGCGCGTCTGCTCTGCGGCGCGTGGCATTGTGGGACTTGGAGTTCATGTACTTTTTGTTCTTTTGTTAATTTATATATTTAGTCCTTGAGCCAGGACCCAAAATTTCAGGTATCGGTACCACTCGAGGTGACCAATTCTTTTTGGTATTTTTAACTTGCTGTATGTCTCTAGTTTGCATTTTGATATGATAGCCCTTGCAGATTCACAGCTTAATATATGTTATCACTCGTTTAATGGACATGCCCCACAATGAAATGCATGGGGCCTGAGCAAAAAGTCCTAACAACATGACAGGACAGAATTTGATAGGATTTTTCCTCATTACGAAAAAATAAGAAACGCCACACGCTACACATCATCATCTGTATAAATAACTTTACACCACAAAACAATATTATAACAAACTTGAGACTGAGAGAGATTTCGTTGCTATGGTAACAAGATATTCTATAAGCGGGACAGAACAATAGAACAGTGAAAGTTTGACAAACAGATTCAAAGTAAAATTCTATTGAAGATAAAAACCAAAGACTAACCATATCTTGTGATTTTTGTTAAGTGTGATACAGCGTACTATAATTTACACTTAAATGTAATTGTTTTGTATTGTTACACATACAAAATAGCTATTTAAATGGTGTCAAAACAGCCAAAATTGTGATGAAAAGTTCAAAATGTAACCCAATTATAACAGACTGCTACCAGAACTGATCATATGCCAAAAACACTATTACAAAGACTATTTCCATAATTAAGCTGAATTTTCAAATGCTTTTGCAGTTTCTATTCTAATTACATTTTTAATCAATTCTGTCCTGTTGCGCTGTGCAGGAGCTTTTTCCAAATTCAAAGGTAAGTTTCTGAAAACGGTACAGGGTCATAATGAGACAAAAACATAAAATACAGATAGGAGTAATTTCTTCCATGTACAGTATCATATAAAATGAAGGCATCATTCAAGTTCATTCAAAGTTAATCCTAGAAAAGGAAAGGATATTACCATAGTTAACTAATCTAATGGAGCTTAAGTAACCTTAATTAGAACTGTAAAAGACAACATAACTAGACATCTCAGCAGTTTCTTCAAAAGACCTGAAAATAAACTTTCACCTACCCACCAATAACTCTTTCTATAGGTAAAAACAAGGGAAGGTGAATACATAATTATCAAATATGCATGAAAAGATGCATTCATTTGGATCTGATGTTTAATTATTGTAATATATATATATATATATATATATATATATATATATATATATATATATATATATATATATATATATATATATATATATATATATTATATTTCTCACATAGTTTTATTTGATTGTTGACTTATATTAGATGTGATATTTGCTTACTGTAAGATTTAACCCTCTGAAACCCAAGCATTGATGATATTTAGATTTTTTTTCGCTTTTTAAACTATTTTTTAGCACGCATCTAATCAAGAAAACAATGAGACTTTTTCATTTTTGGGATTTTTCAGGATTTTGTGAAAACATTGCAAAATTGCAACAGTCTTAGTGTAGGCAAATATTAGCACTTTATTTTTAAGAAAGTCCACTGATGATTAGGCATTGATGATCAATAGTATCAAAATATATATCTTAAAATGAATTGTATTGATATGAAATTGTTGAATATGGCACAATAAAATGCAAATTAATTTAACAAGTCAAAACTGTAATAGCCATCCATGCTAGAATGCACTTCCACACAATAAAAGACTATAAGAAAATGATGTTATTACAACTTTCTTTTCCTTTTTTGAACTTGCAAAAGTGGGATTGTACTACATCAGTCCTCTAAAATTTGTTCATTCTGGACTTTGCTTGAACATCATAATGATTTCTGGTGTCTGAGGATTCTTAATTGGTGGATGTCATTCTCCTTAGTGACTCCTTATATGTGAAACTAAAGGCAGCAGTTTTTTGATCTGTGAAGCACAAACGAACATTACACTTGTTGCATGCAGTTGATGTACAGTACCTGTTAATATACTGTTAATCCTATACTAAATTAATCAGGTAAACATTTAACATAAACCCCATAACCTATATATATACAGTATGGACACTGTATATATATAATTCCAGTCAGGGCTTTGTGCTTTGTCAGTAACATTCACTTTGGTGTTCTGGAGGTAGATCTTCACCAAGAGCGACATATGTTTTACGTCGTTGTCATGTTGGAAGACAAAGCAATGACCCAGACCCAGTTTAGCAGCTGACTGGTGGAGGTTTTTCTCTCAAAATCTCACGTCCCTCTTGATGAGTCACTCACCCACATTGTTAAATGCACAGCGCATCTCTTTGACTGGAGCTGTCAGTCCTGTCTGATGAAGACTGTTTGACCCTCATAAGTGAACAGAGCCTGTTTCCTGGCAGTGGTGAGGATCCTGGACTTGTCTCTCCAGTTATGCAGCTTAATCAATGCTGCAACGAGAGTACTGACGGGAGTTAGCAAGAGAGATCATATTTCTCCTATGCTGGCTTCTCTTCATTGGCTTCCTGTGAAATCTAGAATAGGATTTCAAATTCTTCTCCTAACATACAAAGCTCTTAATGACCAATCTCCATTGTATCTTAAAGACCTTATAGTACCATATTATTTTAGATATTTTTAGATATTAATAATAAACTTTGATATTATCCTAGCAGAACTGTTTGTGCTCAGACTGCAGGCTTACTTGTAGTTCCCAGAATTTCTAAAAGTAGAATGGTAGGCAGAGCTTTCAGTTATCAGGTGCCTCTCCTGTGGAAACAGCTCCCAAATTGGGTTCGGGAGGTGGACACCCTCTCTATTTTTAAGACCACTATTTTTTGACAAAGCTTATAGTTAGGGCTAAGTTGGGTGACCCTGAGGGGGTCAGTTAGAGTCCACATGTATGGGGTACAACTGACTTCTTCTTCGACGTCCCTTTGTTATGACCCTAGTTATGCTGCTATAGGCCTAGGCTGCTGGGGTACTTCTCTCGATGCACTGAGCCGTTCTCTCATTACCTATGTATTTACTATATATACCATTATTGTATTGCATTCACCTTGTTTCCCCCCTGTATCCTTTCTCCGAGTGTCCCTGGTCACAGAGCTGGATGTTTCTGATCTGTGGTTGCTGTCCCACCACCTGGCTTAGTCTCCATCATGTCTACTGTGGGATGCTACTGTTGTCTTTCCTCCAGCCCACTGCTTCCAGCTGCCCGTTTCCACCAATCTACTCTGTATCGCCCTTACTATACTTGATATGCACATGTACACACTGTTTGCATCTTACTACCAGCTATATATGTAATGTATTTAATGCCAGAGCCTTGCACCATAACAGTAAACTTATGAATCGGTTGGCTTGTACTTTGTATTATCTATGTTACTCTTCTCATACATGTATGCCAATGTGTGTTATGTGTTTCCCTGTCCCCCCCTCTTCTCCCGTCCCTCTCCCTCCCCCTCCCCCTCCCTCACCTCTCTACCTCTTCTGTCCCTCTCAATCCAGCTGGCCAGCGGCAGATAGGTCCCCTCCAAATGAGCCGGGTTCTGCTCAAGGTTTCTTCCCATTAAAAGGGAGTTTGTTCTTGCGACTGTTGCCTTAGGGCTTGTTCTGGGAGATTAGGCATATGGGTTCTGTAAAACGTCTTGAGACAATTTGAATTGTAATTGGTGCTGTGTAAATAAAATTGAATTGAATTGAATTAATAATCACAACGCATGGCCAGTCAGGTCTTGGTACACCGAGGCTCCGGTGAGCTCGGTCAATCTTAATCTAAATGCCCTGCTTGGTCTCCAAGTTGAGTAGAGTTGGGAGCCAGCTCTCAAAAAACAGAAACTGGTTGTTGCACCTTTGGTTGTATATAAAGATATTGTCCCTGTGGCTCCGTTCCTGCATATCAGTACACTTCTCTGTCAGAATGCACACTTTTGCCTCCAGCTCGGCCAGCCTGGGTGCCACAGCTGACAATGCTATCCTTCGCTGCTGAGATATGGTGCTCTGCTTCTGTGATGCGCTCAGTGTTAGATTCCACTTCAGTAGCAATGTTGTTCAATGTAGTGGATAACTCCTCAAAATTCCTGTTCATCAGAGTTGATATCTTCTCAATAACAGCCGATAACACGTGGCACATGAAGCCAAGTTTCTTGGTTAGCTTCTTTGCTAGTTAGCATA
The DNA here is from genome assembly GCF_022539595.1 of Amphiprion ocellaris. Taxonomy (NCBI): domain Eukaryota; kingdom Metazoa; phylum Chordata; class Actinopteri; family Pomacentridae; genus Amphiprion; species Amphiprion ocellaris. Next base: position 27,389,424 of record NC_072775.1, read on the forward strand.
CTCTTCCTCGTATTTTGCTCCTCAGCCGGCTTATTAGTGGTAGATTTAGCTGTCTTGGAGTTGGGCATGCTGTCGGGATGTTATAAGGTAGATTTACGGTTTTCATTTTCGTAAAAGTAAGAAAAACTAAATTTGGCTGGGGAAAAGTGGGAGCTCAACAACAAACGTCCGCTCAGGGTGGCTGTACAGTGTTGCCAACTCCTCAGTAAGGAAAGTAGCTATTGGCTGTCCTAGAAGTCGCTACGAGTCGCTAAATGACATCATCCCCTAATTTGCATAATTTCCATTTGCATGTAGTTGTAATCAACGTTGTAGGAGACAGGAATAACATTGTGGGAGAGACAAAAAGTGAATATAAAACACCCAAAATATGTTTTTGTACTAGAGGCTAAATGCAGGGATTTATTTTAGTATGACAGTGAATAAACATTTTCATTTACATCCCGCTCTGTAAGCCAGGATGGGATCTGCAACGACTTTGCGCATACACGATTCATCTGCTGTCTGGCCGCGGAGTGATTTTGTGTGTGTGTGTGTGTGTGTGTGTGTGTGTGTGTGTGTGTGTGTGTGTGTGTGTGTGTGTGTGTGTGTGTGTGTGTGTGTGTGTGTGTGTGTGTGTGTGTGTATGTGTACAGACAGATAGACAAACAGACAGCCTCATCATGGACATAACATTGTTTTTTCGAAAAAAAAGCCAGGTTCAGCTAAGAGTGTAAGATCAAATGGTCTATCTATCAAGAGTAATGTCGTAAGTTGGATCAATGTATCAATGCTATCTCTTATTAGATATAAAACGCATTGTTTGGTTATTTGCCTTCAGGTTGACAGTACAAAGAGAGAGAGAGAACGTTATTCATTCGTATTCTTATTGGTATTTTTTCATATTTATGTAATTTTTCATCTAGTTGAATACAATCTATTTGTGTATGATTGTCAGTCCAAAGAGGGAGAGATGAAAAAGGGGAAGGAGAGAAGAGAGTGCAAGGTCAGGAAGAACCAGGTAAGAAAACAAACAGAGAATAGTGGCACGCAAAACAACAACTGTTAAGGTGACAAAGAAAAACATTCCATTCGCAGTATAATTATATATATATACATGTCATGGAAGTTTTGTGCTCTCCGCACATTAAATGCTTTCCAGAAGCACACTTAACAGATATCAGTGGATTTCATTCTAAACAGGACATCTTCATTACATTTTCCTAATTATCTATATGCTTTACTACTTGCTTAATTTCACTATACAAGGAGGAGAAGAACAGGGAGAGACTCTGGGAGATGAGAGAGAGCAGACCAAGGATATAGATGAAGAGACGCAGAGAGAGCAGCATACCAGCCACCAAGCCAAAGGATCTCAAGATATTTCTTTTGATTTAGGGGATAAGACTACTGGTCCTAAACTGTTAAAACTGTCCCACTACCCACTCACTCCATTTGGCACACAAAAAAGAGCCTTTCAAGAAAACTGGTTCAAAAGCTTTAAATGGTTAGAATATTCTTCTTGAAAATGCTGCTTTCTGCTTTGCTTGTCCGGTATTTGGTAAAAGTCTCAGATATGACGCATTAGTGAATGATGGAGTCAGTAACTGGCAAAAGGCATTGAGCAAGTTTCAAAAACATGAAATCACTCAGTCACAAAAGGACAGTGTAGTTTGCTGGAACAGCTACAAAGCAAGTCTGTCACAAGGCAATGTTTTAGAGCAGATAGAGGCGGTGAGTGTGACTGAAATTAGTGAAAGAAGGGAGTACCTGGAATGTATTGTGGTAGTGACCTGGGGCCTCATTTATAAAACATTGCGTAGGATCCACACTAAAAGTTTGACTACGCCGAAAATCTGAAATAGGCGTACGCCAAAAAATATTCTGATTTATAAAACTGTGCCTGCACAACTGCACGCAATTTCCCATTTATAACTCACACTCCAGCTGGAAGATTGCGCAGGTGGATCCACCTCACATCCCGCCCATGACACACCCACATTTTACCATGAATGGTCAATGCAAAGTAACTCATGAATGTATTTGCATATAAACAAGCTGCTGATCCACGGCATTTTACGCTCAGTCATGGCAGAAAAAAGAAAACGAAATGTTTCAGAGACCGAGATAGAGGTGCTTGTGGATGAGGTGGAGGCCAGGAAGAGTATCTTGTACCAAACATAGTCATAGTAGTGGCATCACTAACATGGTCATAGTAGTGGCATCACTAACAAAAGAAAATGCACTGAGTGGCAGCACGTTGTCACCTCTGTCAACAGTGTGAGTGCCACAGAGAGAACTGTGGCAGAGGTGAAAAAGAAGTGGTCTGATTTGAAGGTGGAGTCCAAGAAGAGAGTGACATGCCATCACCAAAGCATGTCTGCTACAGGTGGGGGTAGAGGCAAACCCGAGCCCACACCGCTGGACAGCAGGATAGCATCCATCCTCAGGACGGCCAGCGTGTGTGGAATCGTGTTAGAGAAGGAAGGAGACACCGATTTGGCAGAGCCCACAGAGGAGACCGGTAAAGTACAGTTTTATCTGTTTATTAAATGTATTAAATATTTAAATGGACTTGTAAAAAGGCAGTGGACTTATGCTTTTTGTCCTCCGTCACTCTAGAGTTGGAAACACTAGCTGACGAGGAGGTTCTGACCACAGCATGTCCTGTCAGCGTGGATGAAGCCTGGCTGTCCCCAGTACAAGTACATCCTGAGACCATGGCACACCTAGAAGTGGTCGGGTCCTGACAGACAGAGTCCTACAATCACAAAGGGACACCATCGGTGCCATAAATGAAGTGCGGGATGAGCTCCAGCAAATACGCAGTAATGAACAACATGTGTGAGGTCCTGTCTGACATTGCCGCCTCTATTAAAGATCTTGTTTAAAAAAAAATGAAACGTACTTTCGGTCTTATTGTAAACGCTGCATAACACCCCGGCTCTACAAGTCTAATATGTGATGACAATAAAGGTTTGAATTTCAATTCACCACCTCACCGTCTGGCACTGCCGTTCCTTTTGTCTCCAAAATGTCCGTAAGCAAGCATCAATGTTGGCGCACCGGTGCGCATATTCTCACACCAAGTTTATTTTTATAAATCACAACCTTTGCGTTGGAAGTGGCGTACGTAACTTTCTAGCCCTGTTTTGTGCGTAAGCAAGCTTTATAAATGAGGCCCCTGCTTCTTGGGGAAGCAGGAATATCATTTCGAGGTCATTATGAAACAGAAGAGTGCAACAATAAAGGGAATTTCTGAGAGTGCATAACACTGTTGGGAAAGTTTGATCCATTCTTGCAGAGGTATACACCCCCATCAAACACCACATACCTCCCTTGCAGCAGTCAGAATGAGATGATTCAATGTTGTTCACAAGAGGTAACTGAAACTATTGTTAATGATATGAGGGAATCTCAGATGTATGCCATTATGGCTGATGAGGCCAGAGATGGAAAGACAGAACAGTTGGCACTCTGTGTGAGGTATGTGTCTGTGGAAGGTGTAGTTAAAGAGAGGTTCCTAGCCCTGACAGAAATGCCACAGTTTGATGCTGCAACAATAACCACTGCTATTGAGAATCAGTTGCAAGAGAAGGGAATTGAGCAGTTGAAATGTGTGGCACAGACCTATGATGGAGCAGCTGTCATGAGCGGGGCAGTTGGGGGTATGCAAGCCCATTTTCAACAGCAGCACCCTGAGGCGATATATGTGCATTGCTACGCACATGAGTTGAATTTCATCCTATGTCACACATGCAGAGCTGTTTCTGAAGCCAACGAGCTCTTCAATATGCTTGAAAGTGCCCATTCCTTCTTAAGTGTTTCACTTGTGAACCATCATAAGTTTGTGGACACTCAGAAGAAATTAGGATTGGAGCAAAGTGAACTTGTGCAGCTGTCAAACACATGCTGTGCATGTCAGGTTTGTTCAGTGACTGCAGTGCTTGACAATTTCCCTGCAATCATTGAGTTCCTCACCACTATCAACACACCTTTGGCAGTGGGACTGAAAGCAAAATTCAGTAAATTCTCCTCAGTGTATTTGCTGATTGTTTTCAAGGATCTACTGTCTGTAACATGAGGTTTACACAGATACCTACAGAAGGAGACCATAGATATTGCCCAAGCACAGACATACAAAGATGCAGTGACTGACACTCTGAAGCAGAAATGCAGTGATACCACTGCTACAGATCTTCATGCAAGAGCAAAGGCTATATGTGAGGCAAACCAGATAGCAGTCTTGGAGCTGTCTTCTGGACAGAGGCGGAAGACAAAGCGAATGGATGGATTTGTTGTTGAGTCAGCTTGTGGGGCAGGTAGTGAAGTCTGTGGTTCTTCTGAGTCAGAAGAGCTCAAAAGGAAATTGTTTTTTCCTTGCCTGGACAGAATGATCTCTGAACTTCAGAAGCATTTTTCTGGTGTTAATCAGGACTTGCTTAACGGAATTCAGGCGTGCAGTCCAACCTCAAACCACTTCTTGTCTGAGCCTCATTTGTCAGCACTGGCACTGCATTACCATATTGAACTTAAGTCAGAGGAAGCGATGGTTACCAAAAACTATTTGAAGCGCAAGAGTGAGGCTTGTGCCATTCAAGATACAGTCTTCTGGATTATGAGATGTTCCCTTCACTGAAAGCTGTTATTCAGGTTGCCTTAACAATACCAGTTAGCAGCTGTAGCTGTGAGAGGTCTTTTAGTGCCTTGCGTCGGCTCCATACCTGGCTGAGGAGGATCATGGGTCAAAGCAGACTCCAGGTGGCTGTGATGTCAATTGAGAAAGAGATGCTTGAGAGAGTTGAACACCAAAAGTTAATCAACAGATTTGCCAACCTCAAGGTGAGGCGACATAGGTTAAAGTACAAGGAATAATCTGCAGTGTCCACACAAAGATCATTACATATATTGCATACATTGTACTATAGGCAGGGTTGCCTCTCTTTTCTAATTTTATTATTATTTTGTAGATTTCAAGCACTTTTCTTTTTTGAAGTGTATTTTTATTTATGTATTTGTATCATATAATACATACATTGAAAAAGTCAATTTCTGTGAATCTGTTTTACATGCTGTGCATCGCATTTCAAATAAAAGTCAAAAAATAAGTCCAAGGTCCATTTTTGGTGTTTTTGGTACTCAGTATAGGGGGCTGGTTTACTCCAGAAACATACATGCTGTTTATGTGTATGTTGAGCAGCTGTTGTATCTAAATGAGTTGTCTTTTCCCAGAAATTAGGGTTACGATATGTTTCTTTTATGATTCCAGTGCATTCCTCCTTTGCTGTGACTCAGCATTTAAATAACCTTTATCAGATTGGATGGTTTAGTCACAGACTTTTTCAAAAAGTGCTATGCTTTTCTTTCACATGTGGGAATGAAATTGCGTTAAAAGGTACAAAGCAATGAAATTTATCTTGCCTGGCTGGGCACCTCTGAGTGCTCAGCACCCCTAAACCTCTGATCCTAGAATCATGGTAAAGACACAGTGATGACAGAGTTGGAAGATAGCTTGAACAATAGCAGTGAGAAATCTGAAACTCGAGAACCGATTGCTGAAAAGACTGAGATACACACGTTGACAAAATTGTTGGTACCCCTCAGTTAATGAAAGAAAAACCCACAATGGACACAGAAATAATTTGAATCTGACAAAAGTAATAATAAATAAAAATTTTAGGAAAATTAACCAATGTAAATCAGACATTGCTTGAACAGTGGTTCAACAGAATTATTTTAAAAAATACACTCTTGAAACAGGCCTGGACAAAAATGATGGTACACTTAATATTTTGTTGCACAACCTTTTGAGGCAATCACCGCAGTCAAACTATTTCTGTAACTGTCAATGAGACTTCTGCACCTCTCAGCAGGTATTTTGGCCCACTCCTCATGAGCAGACTGCTCATGTTTCAGCTCCTTCCACAGATGTTCAATAGGATTTAGATCAGGGCTCATAGAAGGCCACTTCAGAATAGTCCAATGTTTTCCTCTTAGCCATTCTTGGGTGTTTTTAGCTGTGTGTTTTGGGTCAATTTCCTGTTGCAAGACCCATGACCTGCGACTGAGACCAAGCTTTCTGACACTGGGCAGCACATTTCTCTCTAGAATACCTTGCTAGTTGTGAGATTTCATTGTACCCTGCACAGATTCAAGACACCCTGTGCCAGATGCAGCAAAGCAGCCCCAGAACATAACAGAGCCTCCTCCATGTTTCACAGTAGGGACAGCGTTCTTTTTTTGATATGCTTCATTTTTGCATCTATGAACACAGAGCTGATGTGCCTTGCCAAAAAGTTCCAGTTTTGTCTGGTCTGTCCATAGGACATTCTCCCAGAAGCTTTATGGCTTGTCAGCATGCAGTTTGGCAAATTCCAGTCTGGCTTTTTTATGATTTGTTTTCATCAATGGTGTCCTCCTTGGTCATCTCCCATGATTGTCCACTTTGGCCCAAACAATGACGGATGGTGCAATCTGACACTGATGTACCTTGACCTTGAAGTTGACTTTTAATGTCTTTAGAGGTTTTTCTGGGCTCTTTTGTTACCATTCATACTAACCGTCTCTTCAATTTGTCATCAATTTTCCTCCTGCGGCCACATCCAGGGAGGTTGACTACAGTCCCATGGATCTTAAATTTCTGAATAATATGTGCAACTGCAGTCACAGGAACATCAAGCTGCTTGGAGATGGTCTTATAGCCTTTAACTTTAACATGCTTGTCAATAATTTTCTTTCTAATCTCCCGAGACAACGCTCTCCTTCACTTCCTCTGGTCCATATTTAGTGTGGTACACACCATGTCACCAAACAGCACAGGGACTACTTGTAACCCTATAAATTGGCTGACTGATTGATTGCAAGTTTGTAGACACCTGTGATGCTAATTAGAGGACACACCTTGATTGAGCATGTCCCTGTGGTCACATTATTTTCAGTCTTTTCTAGAGGTACCGTCATTTTTGTCCAGGCCTGTTTCATGAGTTTATTTTCTAAAATAATTCTGTTTAACCACGGTTCAAGCAATGTCTGATTTTCATTGGTTAATTTTCATAGACTTTCTTATTTATTATTACTTTTGTCAGATTCAAATTATTTCTGTGACCATTGTGGGTTTTTCTTTCATTAACTGAGGGGTACCAACAATTTTGTCCATGTGTGTAGATTCATCTGTGACAGTGCAGCTGACTATGTGGACAATGAATTTTTTTGACTTTGACTGGATACCAGAAGACATGACATTTTCACGCACTACAGAAGTGAGACACTAAGTGGAAGGCATATGGTTGTGACACTTCAGTGTTGCAAATTGCAGAACTGTGGGCCAGTAGGAATTTGTGATTCCAGCAGTTAACTCACTTTGTAAGATTGATTTGTCATATGCATTGTCCGTTTGTGGTGAAAGTTCCAACTACGGGCACATGGCCTTCAATTTTAGAGATGGTACCAGAACCGCAGACTCCCGAAAATTATGCATTTTATTGGCTACTGTATAATCAACAAGCAGCAAAAGACGGTTGGATGGGTGTATCAGTGCATTTTTTTTACTTGATCAGCATGAAGATGTCACAAGAGCAGTCCCTGATGCTATGGAAATGACATCTCTGAAGGCCAGAGCCTGTTTTTATTCAAATGTTACCCACGATGGGGCTGGTATGTTTATGGAAATATCAGAATGTGACAGCCACATGACACAGTTTGGAAGATATGATCAACAGGTTGCTAACGAGATGTATAAAGTGACCTTTCATGCACCACATCACCGACAGAGTAAAACATAAAGTATAAAGAAGCCAACTTCACCGGGAAATGTGACCATAAGAAATTTTAAAGATATCTGGTGGATTTGCGGTAATAAGGCATACATGTTTCTACCTTATAGGCGGACTGAAAGTTGTTACCTGGCAAAATTGACACTTCCCTATAATGTATTTTTTGTCCAGAAGGGACAGGGACCTCATGAGGTCCAATCTGATGAGATTCCTGAAAGTAGAAGAAAAAGAGAATTGGCACAGTTTCTTAATTTGGAGTCCCACCATTGGAGGATACGTTTAAGAGAGAAATGGGGTATAGGATTATTTCTATTTGGTTTGGTATAACATTCTTGGCTGATCATATGGATAATATTACCTACACCCTACAGGGTTTTGCAAATGAGATCATAAGAGATTTCGAATACTTGTCAAATGCTCTGAGGAGATACAGATTGATGTTGCTGAAACATGACATGGCACTGACACTGATGTCAGCGTCAGGCCTTGATTATATTTTAGCCACCTTGTTTGGCCAAAGAAACCTAACTGGATAGGCCTGTTACATTTTGACTCCTGACAGCTCTGACAACATACCTCGTGTCATAGATGCGTTGAAACTCTTTAGCTCTCAAGGAGCTGGATAGTCTGCTAATGCTTGATTACAAGAATAATTAAAACTGCAAGCAGTGTTGAATGGGTCCTTGCACACCCACGCACGTAGGGAAGTGGCGCACGTCGATGCGTGGCGTACATCAGGTTGTGACACAAAAGTGAAGGTGTTGAGACATAGCTGACCAACTTCAGAGATTTTTTTTACAAAGTTTGGTATGTGCGAAAATAGAGCATTTGTCAGACTTACAGTGTGCTTTATAAGGAGGTAATGTGACAGAGAAGAGTTCGAGAAATAGTAACTCTCAAACTGATGTTTAAAACGGAAGAGAAAATATACTGAAGCCAGTGTAAAGAGACTGAAACATATTGGGAGCCAATATTATAACACTAAAACATACTGGGAGTCAGTTTAAATAGGCTGAAACATATTGCTAGCCAATAGAAAGAGGACAAAACATACCAGGAAGCAGTTTGTCAAGGTTGAAACATACTGGGAAACAGTACAAAGTAAAACTGGAAGCCGGTATGAAGAGGATGAAAGAATAATGAACATGAATATGGGCAATTGACTAACAATAGTACACCAAAGTGGAAAACAAGTAATTTCCTCTCCAGCAGGTGGCGCTATCAGTGTGAGTGGATATTGGCATATGGATGTCATCAGGGCAGGACTGTGGTTAAACATGTAAAGTTTGTGGCAGATTGCAGCATGTACAGGGGATTTACACAGCACTCTTTCATGGTGAAGCATCAAAGTTCAGTCAGCCGCTATGGCCATGCTCTTTGACTGTTGTGTGCGATTTTGACAAAATCTCATCCTAATGCCGTGTTGTATATACTGTCCAAATCTGAGGTCTTTTAGAGTTACAACCTGTGAGGAATAAATCACTGAAAATGGAAAAAAAAAAAAAACAGGCAAAATCTGACATTTAATTCAAAATGGCAGACTTCCTGCTGAGTTTAGAGTATGGGTTTAAAGAGGCTTTTTAATTTATTCTAATGTGCTACATATGCATACCAAATTTCGTAGACATCGGTGAAAGTTGCTGTGGGGGCAGGCGGTAGTTGATGTTTCATGGTGAAGCATCAAAGTTCAGGTGGTCGCCATGGCCACGCCCTTTGACTGATGCAGATGATTGGGAGCAGTTGTCATCATTATGACCTGTTATATGAACTGGTCAAACTTGAGGTCTCTTGGAGTTATCCCTGTGAGTAGTTAACCACTGAAAATGGCAAAAAATTACCAAAAATCTCACAATTAATCCAAGATGGCGGACTTCCTTTTGGGTTTAGGTTTTGGGCCCCCTGGACTTTTTTGTTCACCCTGATGTACTACACATGCCCACCAAATATTGTGCATGTAGGTGAAACGGGCTGGGGGGAAATTTTTTAATAATGCTACAGGGGGTGCTATAGCACATGCAGTGCCGAGATGCATACAGTGTCCTTCCTTTATCTAACTGTGATGTGTGTGGTCATTTTGGTGAATTTCCAAGCATTTCTAATGTGTCAAAAAATATTTCCTGTTTCATGGCGAATAATCAAATTTCCAGGGGCCGCCATGGCCACACCTTTCTGCTTTTGAGGAACCTTTTGATAACTTTTGATCATGATGTTGTATTTTCTATACTGGCCAAATTTGAGGTCTCTAGGACTAACTCCCTAGGAGGAGTTCGCTGTCGAAAATGAAAAAAAATCGGCAAAAATTGTCCAATTAATTTAAAATGGCAGACTTCCTGTTGGGTTTAGGGTATGGCTCCAAGAGGCTTTTTTGTGCATCCTGACATGCTACATATGCCCCCCAAATTTTGTGGACATAGGTGAAACGTGCTGCGGGGGCTGTTTATTAAAGTTACTGAGGGAGTGGGAGGGGGTGGGAGGGGGTGGGAGGGGGTGGGCGGGCGGGGTAGTGGGGGGTTTGATGGGGGCAGGGGGGGGCGGGGTTGGGGGGTTTTGATGGTGGGTGGGTCCTAATGCACCGGGCCGCCTGGGTCGGTCTTGGCGCACTGGGGGTGTCGGTAGCTGCTCCCTCTCGTTCTCTGGGTCCACGTGGTTCACGGTGGCCCCGGTGGCTCTCTGGGGGTGCTGCCCTGTGGCTCCTGTGGCCTGGGGGGAAGGGGTGCCCTGTTGGCTTGGCCCTGCCTTGCTGTGATTGCTGTTCTGGGCTTCGGGGTCCTTCACACTTGCATGTTCGATCAGGTTTCGCCAGCTCCTGCCAGGTCCCATTGTCAACGAATGATGGGACCCGCCAGAATGTGCTGAGAATCTTTCCAGAGTCTCTACCCTAAACTCATTCTCTCTTTCACTAGTATCCTCTTCCGGCCTATTCTATTCTATACTGTCAAGACATCCACAATTATGGTGCTCAGTACCGTTTGTTTAATTATTTATTTATTGAATCTCTTTTTCTTTTGTGCTGTTTTTTTTGTTTTTTTGTTGTTGTTTTTTTGTGTTTTATTGATGGGCAGTTAGTAGTTGGGAATAACACACCACCTCACACTCTTTAATTGTAATAGTACCGCCTGTTAGTTTCTATCCCTGTTCGTCCTGTCCAGTCTTTGTTTCCCCTGCACATCACTGAGGTGTAGCACTGCCCTCCCTGGCTCATAATATGGAATTCTAATAAAGAATGTCTGCTTAGCTTTTTGCCAGTTCTGATGTGTGTGCAAATTTCGATGAGTTTTTGAGCACGTTTAGGCCCTCAAAAATGTAGTCGTTCCGGCACAAAAAAAAACCTCTAGCATTCCAATAGGGTCTTTGCACCGTTGGTGCTCGGACCATAATTAGGGTCAATGGGAACTTTATTGGTTCAGATTCTGGTGGCTGTCCTTCTACCACTGTGTGATGTTTTGTTTTTGTATATATATGTATTTTGTATATATATATATACAATTAGGTACCACATCCACTGGCTTGAGGGGGGGGCACCATCTAAAATCAGTGCAGATGTCCTTTGTTTTAGTAACATTGATCTGAATGAAAGCTTCTTCACACCATAATATAAAATCATCAAGAACCTGCCTATGTCCAACTTCATCATTACCAAGCAGGCTGGTGATTACCGAATCATCAGCATACTTGATGATGAATCTGTCATCATAGCAGTTGACACAATAATTTGTGTATTAAATACATATAAGAGAAAATAACACACCACCTTGAGGCAATTCTGAGTAGGCTGGACAGTGCTCCGTTGACCCTGACTTGTGATCAATTTGGAAGAATATAAAAAATCCGACCCACAAGACATGCATCAACACCAAAGACATTAACAAGCTCCTCTGCTAAAACGTGAGGCTATATTGTGTTGAAAGCTGATGAGAAATCAACAGATAGCAGCCTGACATGATTCCTACTACCTTCTAAGTGCTTAAATACATAGTTAAGTAAAGTAGCAGTAGCATCTTGGATGCCCCTCTTACCTCTATAAGCAAATTGAATAGGGGCTAGCAGGTACTCAGTTTTTGAGAGTAACTCATCTTTGACTAGTTTTTCAAGGAACCTAGAGGTTGGAGGGGAATGGATTTATACGCACCTTTCACATTGCCGTAACAGAGATCAAAGATTTTGTCACATCTTGTGGGGCATGTGATGTACTGATGAAAGTCTCTCAACGTGTGTCTTAGTGTGCAGTTGTCGCCCAGAATGATGTTAGGTGCATCCAGGGAGATGGACTGAAGTCTCTGGATGACCTGATGGATAAGCTCACAGGCATTTTTTTCACTGGCCTTTGGATGGATGTAAACAAGAGTCACAAATGTCTGGGGAAATTCTTGAGGCAGTCTCCTGGACAGTGACAGATTTACAAAAGCGCTGGTTGATGTACAGACAAATTCTCATCAAAATGCAGTCATACATAGAGAAAGAAAGAGAGAGAGAGAGAAGTGAGAGAAACTGCACACCCATCAATCAGCCAGTCAATCCGCTAATCCTATATGTATAATCACAATTTGTTTTCCAGTTCTGATAGACTTTATCAGAAGATTTTCTTTTCCCTTTTTGTTTTTCTTAAATTTTTATCAGTGCATGTATTAACAGAATGTCCTCGCTGGCCAATCCACTTCTCCTCAGACTCAGTAAAAGGCTATCAGATGTATAAACATCCTCTGTGAGGCTCATATGTGTTCTCAAATTTATAAACATCCCTCTGAAGAAGGGCTCATAGTTTTTCAACATTGCAGAGGCAAAAATGGCTCTCCTTGTGAATTACAAAATCTCCTATAACCAATCACAACCTGTATAAGCCTATTTAATAAGAACTCTATTATACACTGCCTGGCCAAAAAAAGGATTTAACTAAGCAAATAGGTAAGAGCCTTCCATTGGATAATTATTGCAGTGATGAACACGTTTCAGCTGGCAACAACTTATTTAACCCTAGCTGATGCAGTGAGGAGCTTCTCATTTCTTCAACAACCATATCCTGTGGTCATGGAAAGGATGTTAATCTGTCTCCGAAGAGTCAAATTGTTGGCCTGCATCAAGCAAAGAAAACAACTAAAGACATTTCTGAAACTAAAATCAGTTGAAGTCCAGATTTACCCTGTTCCAAAGTGACTGGCACATCAGGGTAAGAAGAGAGGCAGATGAAGTGACACACTCATCATGGCTAGTTCCTACAAGCCTGTGGGTTAGGGTTATAATCTTGGATTGATCAGGTTCAGCGACATTATATTCCCAAAGAATGAGATCAGCTGACTGCCTGAATATACTGAAAGACCAGGGGCCTCATTTATAAAACATTGCGTAGGATCCACACTAAAAGTTTGACTACGCCGAAAACCTGAAATAGGCGTACGCCAAAAAATATCCTGATTTATAAAACCGTGCGTACGCACAACTGCACGCAATTTCCCATTTATAAATCACACTCCAGCTGGAAGATTGCGTAGGTGGATCCACCTCACATCCCGCCCACGACACACCCACATTTTACCATGAATGGTCAATGCAAAGTAACTCACGAATGTATTTCCATATAAACAAGCTGCTGATCCACGGCATTTTACGCTCAGTCATGGCAGAAAAAAGAAAAAGAAAATTTTCGGAGACCGAGATGGAGGTGCTTGTGGATGAGATGGAGGCCAGGAAGAGTATCTTGTTTGGTGGTCATAGTAGTGGCATCACTAACAAAAGAAAAGGCACTGAGTGGCAGCACGTTGTCACCTCTGTCAACAGTGTGAGTGCCACAGAGAGAACTGTGGCAGAGGTGAAAAAGAAGTGGTCTGATTTGAAGGTGGAGACCAAGAAGAGAGTGACATGCTATCACCAAAGCGTGTCTGCTACAGGTGGAGGTAGAGGCAAACCCGAGCCCACACCGCTGGACAGCAGGATAGCATCCATGCTCGGGACGGCCAGCGGGTGTGGAATCATGTCAGAGAAGGAAGGAGACACCGATTTGGCAGAGCCCACAGAGGAGACCGGTAAAGTACAGTTTTATCTGTTTATTAAATGTATTAAATATTTAAATGGACTTGTAAAAAGGCAGTGAACTTATGCTTTTTGTCCTCAGTCACTCTAGAGTTGGAAACGCTGGCTGACGAGGAGGTTCTGACCACAGCGTGTCCTGTCAGCGTGGATGAAGCCTGGCTGTCCCCAGTACATCCCGAGACCATGGCACACCTAGAAGTGGTCGGATCCTGACAGACAGAGTCCTACAATCACAAAGGGACACCATCGGTGCCATAAATGAAATACGGGATGAGCTCCAGCAAATACAGTAATGAACAACGTGTGAGGTCCTGTCTGACATTGCCGCCTCTATTAAAGAGCTTGTTAAAAAAAAAAAAAAAGAAACGTACTTTCGGTCTTTTTGCAAACGCTGCATAACACCCCGGCTATACAAGTGTAATATGTGATGACAATAAAGGTTTGGGATAAATCTGGCTTCAATTCACCACCTCACCGTCTGGCACTGCCGTTCCCTCTGTCTCCAAAATGTCCGTAAGCAAGCATCAATTTTGGCGCAGCGGTGCGCAAATTCTCACGCCAAGTTTATTTTTATAAATCACAACCTTTGCGTTGGAAGTGGCGTACGTAACTTTCTAGCCCCGTTTTGTGCGTACGCAAGCTTTATAAATGAGGCCCCAGGTCTTCCATCAGTGGAGTTTTTCTTCCCTGACAACACGAGTATGTTCCAAGATGGCGATGCCAGGATTCATGGGGCTCACATTGTGAATGAGTGCTTCAGGGAGCATGAGACATATTTTCACACATGGATTGGCCTCCACAGTGTCCAGAACTCAGCCACACTGAGAAACTTTGGGGTGTGCTGGAGAAGACTTTGCACCACGGGCCAACTCTCCCATCATCAGTATAGGAGCTTGGTGAAAAATTTATGTATCTCTGGACAGAAATAAATGCTGTGACATTGCAGAAGCTTATCTAAACGATGCCACAGCGAATGAATGCCATACTCAAAGCTAAAGGCAGTCCAATAAAATATTAGAGTGTGTGACTTTTTTATTGGCCGGGTAGTGTATATATTAATTACACATAAACAAAAACATTCCACAGTTTTCTACACACAGCTAAACCACTACACAGCACACACACAGAGACAGGATGTCCAACAAACAAAAACCGCCAAGCAAACAAGCATCACCCCCCAAAAACCAACAACAGCACTTAATGCTAAATTTTAAAGTCGACTCACTCATAATTTTTCTCTATCATCATCAAAGCTTCTCACTTTGGCCAAACTTCTTCAAAAACAAATCGTCATTTAACAAATTACTTCACAATGCGTGCTCAATGCACACTATTTACTCCCAGACTCACTCAGCCCTCCCTATTTTCACTTTCCTCAAACTTAATGTTCTGTCTTTTCCTTTAGGCCTATGGTTTTTTTTTTATAATTATCTTCTCATATTTCACCTGTTCTTTTCTTTTTCTCTTGTCTTTATTTCGCTTTGCCAATTCAAATGGGCCCAGGGTTATTATTTACCCTTATATTCTACACAAATTCTACAACTTCTTACAGCCAACTTTCACATAGCGGTTAATTTACATGTCTTACCTTTAAGAAGATGTAGGCTCTGTCTTCATTATTCTTGCAAGGTTATTCAGCTCACTTGATCGTTACTCGTTCCACTATTCTACACTTTTTTTTAACTTCAACTTCTTTTTCTCTTTTTACTTCAACTTCTTTTTCTTTTTTTACTTCGACTTTAATTTCTCTTATTTCTTTTCTCTATGATACTCCCCCATCTTTTTTTGCATCCTTGACAATACAATAAACCCAATTTAGAAGGAATATCACTCCAAACCTCAACACATCATAGCATGTCCATACAAATAATTCTGCACAGTGCAGCCCATCAGCAAAAACACAACACCCTCAACGAACAAACCAGCGCTCCAATTTTGTGAGAAAACACTCACCTGACGAGTCAATGTGATGCGGGAGTAGGTGCACTGAAGTTGTCGGCGACTACAGGAAGCTACAACTGATCTTGTTTGTGAAGCAAAAAAATCTTGTTTCTTAGACATTGATGATGTGCAGATGATGAAGGAAATTTCACTGACCCTGGCTTGTTTGTATAATAATAGGTTTGTTACAAAGAAGACCAGCATCGATCAGGCATCATGGTCTGCCCGGGAGGGATGCTACTCCAAAAATGAATCTCTATCAGACTCACAGTTCAAAACTCACTTATATAGGTTTGTGTATGTAAACTTCTCTTAACATATTTCTATCTGTAACGGGTTCCCACTTATCCATACAAGGTGTGCAAGTTCCATCAAGTCCCAGACACAGGGGCCTCTCCTACATAAACATTTCCAGAACTTGCATAATCATCCCAAAACTATTGTGTAAGTAACATACACATATCTCATATCAGATACTACAACTACTAGAGAGTTTAATGAAACAAACTGCATAATTTATTATATTGTGAATAAAACCTCTGATGCTTTTCGCAGTGCTTTGATCATTGAATCAACATAAGTGTCTATAAATCGATATGCTAAAATGATTGTTTTCTTTTGCTGTAAATAAATATATTTATTTTAAATTTAAATTATCACGTTATAGTATATATAAAAGTGATTGGTTAAAAACTATGACCTTGCAGTGTGCTACTGAAGAATTTTAATTTATATACAGCACGCATAAAGACACACATTTCTAATACAGCCAAAGAAAAATTGTGATAGACAGGACGTGTAAGGAACCAAAGTGACAGGCATCCGCAGTCACAAGTGGATTTAGAAGAAAGGGTTTTATGTATCCAGAAAGGAAAACACATGCAGCAAAATAACCAACAAAAACTCTTGGCCTATCGAAAGGACAGCAATTACAGAATTAAAGATAGGCTATAATAACCTAACCTGTATTGAAAAGAAGTAATCAGACTTAAGAAAACATAAACTCTCCTAACAAACCAAGCACAAATGGGTTTCATCATTTTTGAGATGAAAAAAAAGTTTTTCAGAGCCACAAAGCTAAAACATGCTGCACTCTTGTCCTTTCCATGTAGAGAACTTTTGAGTTGTCTTCCTGGATAAAATGAGTTTTTGATGAATTGCTAATAATTATAAACTCTCTGAGCACTGACTGTCCACAAAATTCCAGATAGGGAAGGATCTGAGTTGATAAATATGTTGATATCCTCATCAGCTTCTGTTATCACAGTGATTCTTAATTAAGCTTTGCAGGCAGCAGGGAGAACTTTGAAAGTGGTTTGGCCCTGGATGTACCTTTCAGGTTGCATATGCACAGCACTAACCATCTGATTTGTTGACTACTTTTATCATAACAAAATGCTACATGGGAACATCAATCATAGACAGACAGTAAACATACGTGCATGTCTCAGTAGATACAAAATGATATATTAATATTGGGTGTCATGTTAGGTCAGTTGTAAAAGTTTGGGGGAAATTCTAATAAGTGCATTAACTATACATGAATTTACATGAAATAGCTGTATTTATCTAACTTTTTAAAAATCAAAGTAGTAGTTTTGTGGAAAGCACAAAAGTGTTAAATTTTGTCATATTATTTGCTGTATTGATAAACAAACAGCAAATGCTTACATATTTTAATGTCTAAAGGCCTTGTGATTAGATTGTCTGTCACTTCTAAACCTCGACTTTGCACACACACACACACACGCACACACACACACACACACAGACACACACACACACACAAAGTCAAAGATGATAAATTTAATGAAATCATACTCTCAACAAACACACCTCGATCAACAGATTGTTTTAATAAATAACATCATCATGGAAACCAATAAGACCAAAAATGATTTGTGTATATCTGAACAACAAACGCTTATATATATATATATATATATATATATATATATATATATATATATATATATATATATATATTTTATCATTACAGGACTAGCTGAACCAATGAAATAGACAGCAGCACATTATACAAAGGCAGATGATGCAATGTAACTAGCATAGGGATTGGGAAGTTGACTGAAACACCAACAAGTTTTGACTACAAGGTGACCGGCTGATAAAAGGGTGCTGACGAGATCGAGGGATCTAAAGATCGTAACTGAGGCATCCTAGTCCATGAATCCTCCATATCTCTTCTGTAGCTCACTGCCATTCTCCCAGGCACGTTTCAACACTCCTCCATTCTTTGTGCTGTCTACCAGCCACTCAGGCCTACCCACACGCCTCATAAACCCGCCATAGCGCTTCTTGAGCCCACGGCCTAACACAGCCTCCAGCAGGTCACCTGGTGCCACACTCCCTTCAGACCGACGCATGAAGCCCCCATACCTTTTCACTATCTCACCTCCCTGACCATCCCCTTCACTGCTATGCTTGGTTGCTGCATTAAGGATCTTTAGGATCTCTAGATCAATGTTTTCTTGCTCATCCTGGACTCCAGGATCCACTAGTGCCCCATCTGGAGAGGAGGAGCGGCGAGACATGAAACCACCATAGCGTTTCATGAAGCCACCATACTTCTTGGCCATCTGGTGTTCCGTTGATGTTTTGTCCTCATAATCAGTTGCAATGGTGCCCACTGCCTCCTGTTCCTGCTGTTCATGGGGGTCAGCGTCCAGAGGAATGACGTTTTCCTCTTCCAATAGAAAGTCCTGGCACAGGCGCAGCTTCTGGCTATCCAACCCACCCTTGCACTCAAGAGAGCATGTCTGGAAAAATCAAAATTTATATGATAATTTTCATCAACAATGTGCATTTTATCCAGTTAGTTATTGTAGTTTTATCAGGTCACCGAACCCTTTCATTTTCATTTCAAAAGGAGCTGGACATCTGACACTGAAAATCCCTTTGGTGAGTGAAATCATGTCATTCAGTTTAAATGTATGTATGTATGTATGTATGTATGTATGTATGTATGTATGTATGTATGTATGTATGTATGTATGTATGTATGTATGTATGTATGTATGTATTTATGTATTTATTTATCCCTGAAGATTCACCATAGTTTTAGCAATCCACACTCAAATCTCTTGAAATGCATAGGAGTATGTAAGCTAGTGAGTGATCATGTTGTGGCCATAATGCAGTGTTGTTGTGGTTCTTACATGTAGAAGTTACATACAGTTGGTATAGTGTTTATATGGTTTATATCTCAGAAGTCAACAAATTGCAAAATATGTGTTGCATCAGGCTGTGGCTTTTCCGGTCTTTTGCAAAACTTTTAAGTAATGTCATTGGTGAACACAGTTTTTCATGTTGGTCTGTACAAACGCCATGGTACAAAACCTCTTCTAGACTCCAGAAAGAGTATGTTACTTATGGAGTTTAAAACATCTGGCTATTACCAGGAAAAAAGGTCAAATGATGAGATATTGTGTTGCCATATAGTAAATGTAGGATCCCTTAAAAAAAAAAAAAAAAAAAAAATCTGGTCCTCATTGAGGATTGAAAATTAGGATGTGGTTTCATATTCTGTTTAGTTTCTGATATTATTTTTAATGGTCTCCGAGTATTCGAAAAAATAAAAAATCCCTATTGGGGATAAAATTTGTTTCCATATCCCTTTAAAAATGATAGAGGAGCTTTTCAGATTTAAAGCTAATGGTAATTTTTACATCAATGCACAATGAAGTGACACTGAAGTAACTCTACAAATGTATTATTTGTGATGGTAAATACCTGAGAGCATGAGCTGTTTGAGTCATCTGTGTAGTCCTCCAATAACATTTAAAGCATTTAATCAGAGTAGCCCATCCTCCACCATTGTTTCATTTCCCTACTGAAGTCATATTAAACCATTATTATTATTTTAGCTACAATGAATTGTAACTAAAATTGAAAAAGAGACCAAAACACAATGTTCAAAAACAATGCAATCTATCTTGCATGCATTGCACTCCACGATTGTATGAAGGACAGAAACAGTCAGCTGGGTGTCAATAGACAGATGAGGTGATCCATAATATGCCTCACCTACTGCCTTAACAACTTACAAAAAACACAATTCCCCCTAAACAGTATGTCTTAGTCTGTTCCTCACTAGATGCCTCCCATTAAACTAAAAAAAAAAAAAAAAAGCTGTGCAAACCCACCCTTCCATCCACTTATCCCAGTTATCCTTTAATTTTGAAAATCCATATAACGCTTGTAGCAGGACCATAAACAGACTAAAGGTATCTGCAGGGCCCTGAGGGGTGCACAATGTTTGGATTACCTGCTCCCGACACTCATATGTGTCATTGGATTTGATTTATTTGAGCCATCGCAAATTATTATTTGACAGCATGGAGGAGGGATTCTTGCTGAGCTTTCAGTGCTGCTGGCTTATGAACACAGAATTAATGAACAGGAAAATTGAATTGAGGACATATTGACAGCTGGAGGGCTCAGAGAGAGGGTTAAGGTAGTAGCACCCTCTGGTGGCTAAAATGGCATGCAAGCAACAAGAAATAATTGTAAAGAGGTCAGTCGACTGAAGGAGGAAACCCAGATCGAATTCCAAATTTCTGGGCTAAAGAAAAATTTTTGGTGTGTGTTCTTAGTGTTAGAGAATGTTAAGGAATTTTTGGAATCCTAAACTAGAGCAATCTATTTAATACATTATCGGATGGTGGACCCACTCTCCATTATTGAGGTTCTGCAATTATGACTGCTCTGTGTGCCCGTGTCTGATGCTGATATGTTTATTGCTGTAATTTTAGAGAATGAAGCTAAATGAGTTAAAATATTAAATTCATTAATTCTGTAAATAAAACTTTTTTAAAAAAAAATTACAGGTAAGTTTAGAATAAATATAGAGTAGTTGTATCTAAATAGGATATCAAGTTAAACTTCAGTTCCACATAAGGAGATTCTATTTTTGGCTGCTCATTATATGAATTTGCATCAGTTAAGAAAAGATGTCCATATAACAGAAACACAAACGAGAGCATTTTACCATCACCATATCCTTAGAATGGAATCTAATTTAACATATTGCTTGCTCAATACATTTGACACGTCAACACCTGAGTTAATCTAAATTTGAGAAAACATTACCCTGGTTTTAAAAAAATGAGGGGCGCAAGATGACAGTAAAAGAAAGAAAAACAGAGAAAGGGAAAGGGGACATGGAAAGATGATAAAATGCACTACTAGTTTTGAGTACTGACATAAAATTTAAGAACCATATTACCACAATGACAGTCATCAAAAGATGAGAGGGGAGGATAGGAGGGGTCAGGAGGACAGGGGAAGAGATTAATTCAAAGCAAAGAGGGAAAAAACAACGAAGGAAAAATACCTACCAATGACAAGAATACAGTGAAATGCAGTATGTAAACCTTAATTTATCTATAATAAAAAAAATGATCATGGGTGAGACACCACACTGTTAACGTACTGATCACAACCTATCAAGTATTAGTTTGTCCACTGATGTGTTTGAAAAATTAAGATATTTTATAGTAATAAAATAGAAATATAGTGATACTACCAGAGATGAGAATGCAGACTGTTGTCCCAGCAGATGGTACACACAAAGTGCACACTCCTTCCCGCAGTCTGTTCCAGCCACCAGACACACACAGGTGCCCAGAACCAGCATCCACATGCAGCCGCTGTGTGTGGGGGTAGCCATGGACTAAGAACAAAGCATGAGCAAGATCAACATTTAATGCAGACATTTTACTTTTTTGACAAACCATTAGTCTACTATAACAACTAATAATACCAAATACTTTACTTCTTTCTGTAGATAGAAAAAAGATAGAAAAAATCTTCAGTTTTAATACATTTCTAAATACGAATGTAAAGCATGCGATGAAAGTTTCTCTTTGTGTAAATAACTATCCTAGGTGACGTTGTGCGTTAATCTTAGGGTATCGACAGTAGCAACCTAATAGTACTTGCAGAAATTGCAGTATAAGTCGCAGTAGTGGTCGTAATAGTAGCGGGTGATTATTATAATTCAAGTACTTGTTATCTAACCTCACCTTTAATTGAAATGATACTGAAGCCGTCAGGCGCTTTCCTCGTCCGCACGTGCCTTTGGGAATAGCAGCGGAGTTGGACACAACTGACTGGCACGAGCCTGTACAGGATATTTAAGTGCGTTCACTGTGCGTGCGGCACGCGCTTCAACCAATCAGCAAACAATCTCCTTTTTCTTCTCTCTCTCTGAGTGTCCGCGCTATCTCTGTAGTTTTCTGTAACCAGAGAACTTCAGGGTGAAAACAAGCCTGTTCGTTGTATTCCCGCAACCGGCTACTTGCTTAAGTAGTTTGTGGTGTCTACGTCACTGGGGACAATACTATAGGGTTGGAGGGTTTAATAAGCAATGACGTGACAGCCCCTACACCCCACCCCCAACACCATATTTCCTTCGCGTATTTACACTGCCCTGTCAAGTCATCTGTATTATTGCTTCCCAGGAAGTCTTACATAGACAAGTGTAGGCTACAACGCATTTCCTGTGTAAGAACAGTCTCTCACGTTAGCATTTCTGTCTCTGGGTGCATACCTTTTTGCTTTTGTAGGTTAATTAAGATATTACCCAGCTTCTCAAGGTTTGATATGACATGTTGCTTAATTTCATGCCTCCCCTTGTCATAATGATTTCATCATTATGATTTTCTATTTGGTGTCTGTTTGAAGATAAGAAGTTTCATAGACAGTGCAATTTCACCCCACCATCCATGAAACCAATGAAACCTACTGTTTTGTGCAATGCATAAATCTTGTCTGAGAATTTTTACTTGGCTGGTGCATTATTGTAATGAGACAAAAAGTTCCAACAACAGTTGCACCTCTGTGTTATGACTGCGTTCGTTTGTGTAGTTTCCTGTGCTGCGTGTCCTTTTTATGTCCCTATCATGTATGCAAATAGGGCTGCGCCGCACCACGGCCACGGCTGGATGCCAGGATGATGGGTCGGCACTGGATTGGTTGACTATACCAGGAAGACTGCGATATAAAGGCGGAACCGTGACGTCATTTCCGGGTCAGAGGGTCAGAGGGCGTGGCAACATCCTACCCTGCTTCCAACCTACAGGTCAGCACGCTTGAGTGATCGGCTGGGATTTAGTGATGTAATATTGAGTAATTGCAGTGAGCAGTCACCTTTTGTTTAACCGTTTTTTTCTCATGTTTAAGTTAGGATAGGGAGGTTAGACTTTGTTGTTTATTTTACTTTTTGATTTGGCAGATCAGTTTTGGGTTAATAGCTTAGTGGCGTTCTGTTTGTTGTTTTTGGTTTTGCTCACTGTCGCTTTCAGTTACCAATCCCCATTGTTTCAATTCATAAATTTGTTGTAAATAAATACCTAAACTATATGAGAAAACGTGTGTTGGAGATGCTTGGGACCAGGGGAAGGATGCCTCTTCGTGTTACGCACAGTGACCCCTAGACTTGGCCGTAACACTCTGACAAAAAATTTTGGTGGTCAGTGTTTCATACGGTCAGTAAAGGTTTCATTTTTACTGAACAACAATCAGAAAAAGAAATGCAAGGAAATGTGGGTTTGGAAACCACAATCCTAATCTACAGCTGCAGCCCAAATGACTGTGGGTTGAAAATGTCATAAAAAGCTTAGAAATTTGATATGCGTATAAAATCACAGCCTTATTGTCACTGCACTGCCAGGTACTTTAGCCTGCCATAACAATAACATGTTCTCTTTTGTTCATCTTTATTGAAATGTAAAATACCGAAATATTTGTCATATAACAATGTCATGCAGAAGCAGTACATAACAAGATTTTTTTTTTTTTTAAAAAGAAACAAAATTGTACCACAATTTTAGTTGAACAGTGACACAAATTTGTATTTTTATGTCCAGGATGAATTATATGATAACAAAACTCTACCCACATCAAAGCCAGCAGTGCATTACTGAAAGCTTTGCCAGTTTTTCACTCCTCAGCCTGAGAGGACAGCAGACATGAACTTGTACCTCAATTTGTGTGCAGCAACTATCATATACTACAGAAAGCTAAAGTTAGAAATTAGAATTCACATTCATATCAATTTTAACATGACAATATAATTGTAGACACCATGTGCAGAGAATTGTATGGCCAGTCCTACTCTGACCCCAGCATCCGTAACCCAAGTAATTTACGATGATATGAAACAGTTTGGAATTGTTGAAAAGAAGGTGCTAAAACCAGGCATTTGCTTGTTTCATTACATGAAAACTGATGCAAATGTCATCCACAGTGAAACAGTTGTTTCAGCAGTAATGGCATCGAACTCCCCAAGTTTAACTCAAGCTAAATATGACTGCCCATATTACTACAGAAGGGCAGCATGGTGGAGCAGTGGTTAGCACTATGTCAAAGGTCCTTGGTTTGAATCCTAGCCTTGGGTATTTCTGTGTGGATTTTGCATGTTCTTCCTGTGCCTGCATAAGTTCTCACCGGGTGCTCAAGCTTCCTTCCACAGTCCAAAAACATGCTGAGGTTAAATGGCGATTCGAAATTGTCCGTAGGTGTTAATGTGGGTGCTTGGTTGTCTGTCTCTCAGTATGGCTGTGCAATAGGCTGACAACCTGTCCAAGTCCAAGTCAGCTGGGATAGGCTCTAGTCCCACCCTATGAAGGATAATGCAGTATATAGAAAATGGATAGATGGATGGATATTACTACAGAGTATGAAAGGCCACTCCCTTTCACAGCTCAAAAACCAGCCCCTCAGTTACTTCTGCATCTCAAGGTCAAGTCACGTTGTTGTTATAGCTAGAGGCCATAGATCAAGAAGGTTTGTCTACATTCTCCAGAAATTAATAGAAGTACTTTATTAATCCCCAAGGGGAAATTTGGTTGTTGCAGCAGAAAGAGTACCATTCCCACCATCATAAATACAGATGAATAAGCAAAAAATGTGCAGTGAAGAAGATAATAAGAAAAATATAAAATGCAAAATGTCCTATGTAAAGAATGTACAAATGTTATTTTTTTTTAAATGTAGTGCAAATAGTGCAAAGAGTGCAAGAGTAAACAAAAAAGTGTTCAATTTAAAATTACAGTACCGGAAATAGATGCTACAAGGCAGAGAGGACTGAGAGCTCTCTATCAGCCAGGGTTGATGTACTGAACAGAGTTATTGCTTGTGGCAGGAAAGATTTCCTGTATTTGTCCTTGTGGCAGCTGAGCTGGACTGTCCTCCTTTCCACCACAAGCTTCAAAATAGTCCAATTTGCAGCCAATCACAAAGCTGGCTTTCCTGATCACTTTGTTTAGTCTGCTCTTAATACCAGTTGTGATGCTGCTCCCCCAGCAGACCACTTCAAAGTATAGGCATTGGCCACAGCTGACTGATGAAATAACTCCAACATTCTGCTGCACACACTGAAGGATCTCAGCTTCCTCAGAAAGTAGAGGCGACTCATCCCCTTCTTGTATACAGCGTCAGTATTGGTTCTCCAGTTCAGTCCACTGTCAAGGTAAACTCCCAGGTACTTATACTCCTCCACCATGGCGATGTCTGCACCCAGGATGTACAGTGGCTGTGTAGCTGTCGTCTTCTTCCAGAAGTAGATCACCATCTCCCTGGTCTTAGCCACATTGAGATGCAGTTGATTTCTACCGGACCATTCTACAAAATTACCCACAAGAGCCTGGTACTCATCCTCCCGTCTATCTCTTATACATCCAACAACTGTCAAATCACCAGACAACTTCTGCAAGTGGCATGACCAAGATTCAAGATTCAAGACCTTTATTTATCACAAACACAATTATCATAGTATAATGCATTGTGCACCTATTCCAGACCGATCAATCAGGAAAAAAAAAATATATATATGTGTGTGTGTGTGTGTGTGTGTGTGTGTGTGTGTGTGTGTGTGTGTGTGTGTGTGTGTGTGTATATATATATATACACATATATGTATATATAGGGGCTGCACAGTGGCGTAGTGGTTAGCACTTTCGCCTTGCAGCAAGAAGGTCCCTGGTTCGCGTCCCGGCTTTCCCGGGATCTTTCTGCATGGAATTTGCATGTTCTCCCTGTGCATGCGTGGGTTTTCTCCGGGTACTCCGGCTTCCTCCCACAGTCCAAAAATATGCTGAGGTTAATTGATTATTCTAAATTGCCCGTAGGTGTGAATGTGTGAGTGCTTGTTCGTCTTTGTATGTAGCCCTGCGACAGACTGGCGACCTGTCTAGGGTGTCCCCTGCCTTCGCCCGAGTCAGCTGGGATAGGCTCCAGCCCCCCTCGCGACCCTAGTGAGGATTAAGCGGTGTACAGATAATGGATGGATGGATGTATATATATATATATATATATATATTTTTTTTTTTTTCTGATTGATACACATACAGTGGATAGGATTTGCAGGTTGATTGCATGTTTCTTGAGTCTAATATTTCAGGTTCAGCAGGCGGACAGCCTGTGGGACAAAGCTCCTTCTTATTTTCTCTGTGTTTGCGTTCAGGCAGTGGTAACGTCATTGTGATGGCTGCAGAGAGAACAGTCTGTGGTTGCACTGTTTGTTGTTAATGTCCTGCAGGTTGGGGAGGGTGGTTCTGATGGTGTGCTCAGTCAAGCAGACCACCCAGAGTTTTACTGAAAATCAGAGGTATATAAAGTGAACACAAAAGGATACAGCATAGTTCCCTGTGGAGCACCTGTACCACCAACCACCACATGAGACATCGCCCTGCCCAGACAGACAAACTGTGGTCTGTTTGTCAGGTAATCCGTGATCCAGGAGATGGCAGGCGTGTCTAAACTCATCACCCGCAGCTTCTCTCTCAGCAGAAATGGCTGGATGGTGTTGAATGCACTAGAGAAATCAAGAATGTGATTGTCACAGTGCACTTGACACCATCCAGATGTGAGACAGCATGCTGCAGAAGGTAGATGCATCATCCACACCATCACATGAGAGGCAAGGGCAACTGGTCAGTAGTCATTCAGATTCCATGGAGAAATGGTCCTTCATTCACCAAGATGCTGCAGTCCTGGCTCCTCCAAATTAGACTTACCACAGGGGTCCTTGTCCAGTGCCACACATTCCTTGATTGTATCTTGAGCAGTGTCAATAGAACATTCTGTGACTTTTCCGCAGACTCTCCACTTTGCTGCAAAATAGTAAAAACATTTTCAACAACCCATCTTGCTCAGGAGTGGTACAGCTGTTACATAGTTTCTACATAGGGGATTGTCAAAAGTCAAAAGTCAAAAGTCAGCTTTATTGTCAATTCTTCAATATGTACATGACATACCAAGAATCGAAATTTCGTTACTCTCTTCGTGCAACAGTAGACATTAAATAAAGACTTAGAAAATAAGATATTAAAGGGCAAAAAAGAACAAAGGAAGCAAAATTAGAGCCGAGCAACAACTAAGAACTAAGAAAAGCAGAACTGAGTGAAATGTAAACATGACCATGAGATAAAGTGATGGATTTAGTGCAGAATATTCAGAACAGTGCAAATAAGTAACAGTCCAAGAAGTGCAAATATGTTTGACGGTTGAATGTGCTATTTCAGTGCAGATCAGAGGTTACTGACCAGAGTTTGTGTATGTGGGGGAAGGGGGTGGTAGAGAGGGCAGAGAGGGGAGAGAATTCAGCTTCCTGACAGCCTGGTGGATGAAACTGTTGCTCAGTCGGCTGGTCCTGGCCCTCAGACTTTTCAGTCTCCTCCCTGATGGCAGTAGGCTGAAGAGGTTGTGGGACGGGTGTGTGGGGTCACCTGCAATGCTTAGTGCTTTGCAAGTGAGGCGGGTGCTGTAGATGTCCTGGAGGGAGGGGAGAGAGACACCGACAATCCTTTCTGCTGCTTTCACAACGCGCTGGAGGGTCCTGCGGCAGGAGGAGGTGCAGGAGCCGTACCACGCTGTGATGCTGCTGGACAGGATGCTCTCGATGGTGCCTCTATAGAAGGTTGACATGATGGGGGCCGGGGCACTGGCTCTTCTCAGTTTACGCAGGAAGTAGAGACGTCGTCGTGCCTTCCTGACCAGTGATGTTGTGTTTCTGGTCCAGGAGAGATTTTCTGAGATGTACACACCCAGGAACTTGGTGCTGCTCACCCTCTCCACAGCCGCACCGTTGATGTTGAGAGGAGCAGCTGGGTGTGTCCTC
Source organism: Amphiprion ocellaris (assembly GCF_022539595.1). NCBI lineage: Eukaryota > Metazoa > Chordata > Actinopteri > Pomacentridae > Amphiprion > Amphiprion ocellaris. The sequence continues at coordinate 27,417,282 of NC_072775.1, forward strand.
TCCTGAAGTCAACAACGATCTCTTTTGTCTTCTCCACGTTCAGAGAGAGGTTGTTGGTGCTGCACCACCTGGCCAGGTTGCTCACCTCACTCCTGTATTGTGTCTCATCGCTGTTACTGATGAGACCCACCACAGTTGTGTCATCCGCAAACTTTACAAAAAGATTGGAGCTGTGAGCTGGAGTGCAGTCATGGGTGAGCAGGGTGAAGAGTAGGGGCTCAGCACACATCCTTGGGGGGCCCCCGTGTTCAGGATGATGGTGCTCGATGTCTTGCTGCCTACCTATACTGCCTGTGGTCTCCCTGTCAGGAAGTCCAGTAGCCAGTTGCACAGTGAGGTGTTGAGTCCAAGTTGGTCTAGTTTGTGGATGAGCTGCTGGTGGATGATGGTGTTAAATGCTGAAATAAAGTCTATGAACAGCATTCTAACATAAGAGTCCTTGTTTTCGAGGTGTGTGAGGGCTGAGTGGAGTGCAGTGGAGATCGCATCATCGGTTGAGCGGTTTGTCCGATATGCAAACTGGTAGGGGTCCAGGGTGGGTGGGAGGAGGGATTTGATGTGGTGCATGACTAGCCGTTCAAAGCACTTCATCAGGATGGGGGTGAGTGCAACTGGGCGGTAGTCGTTGAAGGAGGAGGGGGATGACTTCTTCGGTACCGGGATGATGGTGGCTGTTTTGAGGCACGTGGGGACAACAGCCTGCCTCAGAGAGATATTAAAAATGTCTGTGAAGACATCCGTGAGTTCCCCAGCACAGTCTCTCAATACACGACCAAGAATGTTGTCAGGACCCGGAGCTTTGCGTGCGTTGATCCTGCTGAGGGCTCTCCGCACACTCTCTGGGGACAGTGACAGCACCTGGGGTCCGTTTCACGAAGCAGGTTCAACAAACTCTGAGTTTAACCCTGAACTCTGAGTTGATCTACTCTGAGATAGAAAACTCTGAGTTTTCGGTTTCACAACGGCTGATTTGAGTTGGTTAAATCAACTCAGAGTAGTTTCACCCGGAGTTAAGCGCGTGCACCACAACTCTGAAAAGCCAGTATCAATGGAGCGCCGATTTGACGAGTCACCATGGCAACGGGGAAGCAGAGAACTACACCGCTTGAATTGGAAATCTTAATGCGCTTATATAGCGAGTTTGAACACGTTTTTAGAAAGAAGTGCAACACCTGCAGCTGCAAAAGAGAGGGAGACGCCGTGGGAGAACATTGCTGCCCGGGTCAATGTGTAAGTTTAAATCACGATAATATTACAGGGGAAGACTATTAAGTTCATTCATTTAGGTGCAATCCCGCGGGGGTGAAGCGCACGTGGCAGCAGCTGAAGATGAAATATAAGAACATTGTTCAAACAGGTAAGAAGTCGGCATAATCTCATGGAGCTACCTCATTTTGATCATGTTTTACATTGTAAAGTAGCCTAAATATTAGGTGGCTATTTGTCTGTGTAGTGGTTTTACCCCGCACATAGCCTAAATGTCTGCATCCATATCATGTTCTGTTAAACAATTAAGCCTATTTAAACTAACACAGACTTCTACTCAGCCAACAGAAAGAAAGGAGATGCCTATAAAAAGGGAGGTGGCCCAGCACCACCACCTGTAACGGAGGCAGAGGAGCTGGTCCTAAGCCAGAATTTGGGAAGGCCAGTGGCTGAGGGAATCCCTGGAGGGAGCTCATCCTCTGAGACCACATCCCAAGACACAAGTGCTTTTATAAAATGTAATGTCTCTGTGTGTGTAGCCCATGTATATGTATATATGGAATGTTTTCAAGCATATTCATACAAATATTAATTTCTCTTTTGGGTCTTTTTTTCTTTTGGCCCAACAGATTCTGATGGTACTATCTGCCTGGTGGAGCCCCTTCACACCACAACAGACCTTGTAACTGTAAGTAGGCAATACTCCAAAGATTTTGCCAAATGGTAGTTTAAGTCCACTGAAACATATCACTCATCTAGGATGAACAGGATGAAACTGTGTCTGCTGCCTTTACAGAGTGGGATCCAGAAAGGCATATGGAGGTATGTTACTGATAGTTCTCTTCCCATTCACATTTCTTAACATTCTGGTGGAATATAGAGTGTGGCATTTAGCCTACACTGAAGTATTGCACATTCTCATCCTTTTTAACAGAACATGGCTGGACAGCAGCAGGATACTCCCTCAACTTCCACTGCATAGATTGACACAGTGAGATGGATGTTCAATAAACACCAGAGGTTCATTCCATGGAATTCATGTGCAACTGTATAATTTAATGTCCTTTATGTATTCCCAGTTACCAGTAAAACAAATATACAAAATCCACTTGCTGAGAAAAATACAAAAAACAGATAAAGAAATGCAGTACTTGGACCACCAGATTAAGAAGGCAGATCTGGAAATTGAAATACTGGAGCACAAGTTAGAGGTGGGTGCAGGTCACAGGTGAATTATGTGAACTACTGGAACATTAACTAAACTAGCTCTTTTATTTGTAGGAAATAAAGAAGACCAAATGAAATGTGTATCATGTCTTTATTTGGTGTGGTGGTGATGATGGTGACTTAAACTCTGCAGTGATTATTGCATATGGTGTCTCTGACTGCTCTGCCATCCTGGATAGCTGGCAGGTGGATGAGCTCATCATCTGGGTCTTCAGTTTGTAGGGCAGAGTGTTGCTCTCCTCTAATAGTGGTAATATTATGAAGAACAACACATGCCACAATAATATCACAGGCCTCTCAGGAGTCACCCTGAGGTGACGTAGACACTGGAAACAGGCTTTCAGCAGGTCTATGGTCATCTCCACCCCGGCTCTCATCCTGCAGTGAGCCCGGTTGAAGTTCTGTTGGGGGTCTGGTTCAGGGTCAGGGTATGGGGTCATCAGACTAGGTTGGCATGGTAACCCCTGTCACCCAGCAGAAGGCCATCAAACTCTCCTGTAATGTATAGTGGATACATTAGAGTATATTAAAGGAGGGAGACAAGTGAATTATATTGTGAAAATCTTTAGGATGCCTACCACGCTGCAGTCTGTTGCTCAGGTTAGACTCATGATAAATCCTCGAGTCATGAACAGACCCAGGCCACTTGGCCTCCACATTAGAAATGATGTATGCAGCATCACATATGATCTTGACAGTGCAGAGAATGACAGATGTTGAACTATGATGCAGTCTTTAACATTTTGAAACCATAGTCAATCTACATCTAACCTACCTGCACATTAATGCTGTAAATAGACTTCCTATTCACATAATCAGCTTCATTATATTTGGGAGCTTTGATGGGGATGTGTGTGCCATCAATGCAGCCAATCACACTGAGAAATCCTAAAAGAAATTAAATTTACTAATCACAGTCTGAGGTTGCAGCACAATGTCATTAACTGGATATGATTTAAAATTAATTTAACAGATCTCTACATCATTCACCTGCAATCCTGTGGAACTCCTCCTTAATGGCTCTGACAGGTTCATGTCCAGGGAAAACCACAAAGATGGTAAAAGTCGTTTCAGGGCCAGACACACTTTTCTGACCATCCTGCATACAGTTGCTTTACTGAAGTGCTCTGCATCTCCGACATTATATAAAAAACTCCCATTTGCAAAGAACCGCAGCACAACACACAACATCTGCTGGAACGTTAGAGCATGACTGCGGTTGGTAAAGTTGTAAATGTAAGGACGGAGTAGGTTGTGGATGTAGGTTATGGATTGTGAGGTGAAACGGTACCGTTCAAGAAGATAACTGTCCGGAAATGCCAAAACATCTATGCGCGGTCTGATAACAATCTCCCGACGAATATTTAATTCTCTGTGCAGTAATGCTGCTCCTTCATCCACTGGATTGTTCATAAAAGGACGTCATTTTGACACACGGCAGAACTAGACTTCGCCAAAACTCGCCAGCTGACTGAATGAATGAGGAAATGAAATGGCGTGTGTGGCTGAAAGAGGGCGGAGACTGAGAGAAACTCGAGGTTTACTGAGAAAAACCTGGTCCCGACCAGGTTAGAGTCAGAGAGTCTGTTACTATGGTAACTGACCGAGAGTTTAAGTTACCTCTCTTTGTGAAACAGGCTAGAGTTACCCCTCTGTCTCTGGTTTGAGTTGCCTCCCTTTGTGAAACGGAAAACTCTGAGTTTCCCTCATTTCAGGGTTAACAAACTCAGAGTTTTCACTAAACCTGCTTCGTGAAACGGGCCCCAGGTCACTGGGAGGAGGTGTGGTCTTCTGTGCAGGGGTGCTGTTGTTTGCTTCAAAACGGCCGAAGAAGTCATTCATCTCATTCAGCAAAGAGATGGTGCAGTCAGGGGTCTGCTGTGGAGGCTTGTGGTCCGTTATGAACTGTATCCCCCGCCACAGGCTCTGAGTGTCTTTGTTGTTGCTAAAGTGATGAGCTACTCTCCTGGAATACTGCCTCTTGGCCTCTCTGATGCCGCGAGACAGGTTGGCCCTAGCTATCCTCAGGACTGCCTCGTCTCCAGCTCTGAAGGCATTGTTTCGTACCTTCAGGAGCCTGTAAACCTCCCCTGTCAGCCACGGCTTCTGATTAGCCCGAACAGTGACGGTCTTGGTGGCTGTCACATCATCAATGCACTTGGTGATGTAGGCAGTGACAGTCTCTGTGTACTCCTGGAGGTCTGTAGTGTTATTGTAGGTGGCAGCTTGTGTAGAGAAAGACACAACCATCATAATACTGTAAGGCTGTGCAAAGATTTCTTTGACATAGTCCAGTGATGAGTTGCAGATCATAAAATTCTGAATGGGAGAGTGCATCTTACCTCAGTGAGCCAAATCTCACAGATAGATATTATTGCATATTTACTATAAATATTTATCAAGTTGTTTTAAACAGTGTTGGATCTTTGAAAAGTTTGAGACTCTAGAGTCCTATACTGATATTGCTTCAGTCATTTTTGCATTCTTATTGAACTGTTCTTCAGTATAGTACTGGCAACAACCAGGCATGTTTAAATTTTTTTTAACATCAACATTTTCTTTTTACATATCTTGGAATTTATACTCTGTGTGGTGCAATGCTATCAGTCCTGTGTTTTATATTTTGTTTGTTGGTTGTTGATCATTATCTCTAGATGAAAATCAAAGGCATATGTCAAAACTTGTCATAAGTCATTTTTAATGTCCATTATTAAAATATCATCATATTTCATTTTAAGTCATTGTCAGTGTGCTAATTTAGTTCCATTCAGTGTGCCTTCCATACATGTCCTTGGCCAGATTATTATAGATTTTTCCAAATCCATACCATACCATTACTTTTGCTTCCTCAGGTGATCCCTTCAACTTTTCACACACCTTGCATTTTCTCATCCACTTTGCTTGGGTCTTGTTTTGCCATTTCAGTAACTCTATTAGGTTCTTTGTTGTTTGTTTTAGTTAAATGTTTATTCAGAAGCAACTCTGTCACCTAATGCTTTTTAGCCTGTCTATGTTTGTGATTTGTTTTTCTGTTGACATTATCTTTTGGCTAATCCTAAAATCTCAAATTACAACAATTATGTTAAATTAACTGTGTTCTTGAATATAGAAAATAATTACTGACAACTACTACCTTTTTGGGTGCTTTTATGCAGGAAAAAGGAAGTGGGATGCTACTGTGGATCTGCTGCAGTATCTGGAGAGGTCAGAGGAACGGTTCTTGGAACAGATCTGAAGACACCAAGACCTGGCCACTGCCATGCTCCAAAACATCCAGAGGACGGACGGAAATTCAAACACCTTGGTTGTGTGAAGGAAAAATTACTCACTTTCTCACGACTGAGGTGTTCCCTCAGTCATTAGTTTTAGGACATCCTAAATGCCGGTGTGTCTGCCAACTGCAGTCACCCTAAAATCAAGTGTAGGTACCAAGTCACCCCACATTACTATACAAGATGTCACCCTTGACCCATGATTCTCCTAAATTGAGGATGCAAACATGTTTATGGTCTCTCTGTCCCTAATACGACCCTGAGATAGACAGACGCTTGCTAAGATAATGTAGGGGTGAAAGACAATTGTTTGTAAGGAAAGCAAGGTTGTATCGCGGTATTGGCTGGATGGAGCCTGAGTTTACAGTCCTGTCTCCATATTTGGAAGTGTAACATAAACATGGCATGCCTTCTAAACAGTATAAGTACCCAAGGCCTGACAGACTCCTTAGAACTGATGCAGCCAGTGCTCACATCACTGTGTTGTTCGCTGATATCAGTCAACCTTATTCTCAACATAAGCAATCTGAGTCTCCAGAGTGTCTCTGAGTTTGCCTCCTGATTCTTCTTTCGACATCGCAGAATTCCCTAACAGGTTGGACTGATGGGATGTACGGTGTCGGTGCTGGAAGGACTGTCCCAGAAATAAACTGCATTGTCCACTACTTCTGCCTTTTCTAGAAAAAAAAATCTTTTTTTGTAAATTCTTTTTCTTCCCAGCTATTTAAGTTCACTTGTATTTTACTCTTGCACTTTGGGTGAATAAAAATATATGTGACGAAAGATGCAAGTTTTCTCTATAATCTACAGAGATTTTATTCAGTGTTCAGTGCACACTTCTGTTACACACATTTTGACAGATAATCAGTTGTGCTTTTCAAGTCGATTTCAGTCTGAAACATATCAGCAACATATGTTGTTTTTTTTGCTATCACACCAAGCTAGATAGATAAACAGCACTACTGCAGCAGATTGAAGCGTGCTTACGTGTCTACATACACTACTCAAAAAGTTATTCATCTTTCAGGTGAAATTTATGGAAAATGTAAAAAGTTTATAATATTATATCATGAAAGTAGGGCATTTAAGTAGAAGCCTGCAATAGGGATTTCCTCATCTCAAACAATTTATTGAAACAAAAGCTAATGACAGTGGAGGGATTATCACAATAAAAATGTCAATGTCTCATGACAGTTTGGATAGCACAGCAGCCTTCAGCTGAAATCTGGTACAATTGTGTCCCACCAGTGGTGTGATCGTGGATGTGCCCAGACAACAGCTGACCTCTGCCTCGTAATTAGCCTTAAAACCATCTATAAAGATAAACATAGATATTATCATCAACTTATTGCATTTGTTTAACCGCGATGTAATAGATGCAAATGTAGTTGAGGCTAAGTAGCAAATAAAGCTAACGCTAACACCACTGTTAAGAATCAAAACATCTCTGACAATTACCTGTCTTCTCAAACGAATTCTCCAGAACACGCTGGGCAAAATAACTCTTGCCACTACCAGAACAGCAGCCAAAATAAATGAGAAGGGAAAAATGAACCAATGTTCAAAATCAGTTTCCTCTGCAACAGCAAGATGTGACTTTTTTTTTCAAGAAATCAGTTTTAATAGCCAAAAGGCAGCGATGTTCTGTCAGCGAGGAGGCATCGTTTATCATACACCACTCGAAACTTTTCTGAAATGTCAAGTTCTTTAACACAAATCCACCTTTATTACGAACAATGTTGTGCTGCGGTGTGTTAATGACCCTCTGCTGTGAATTGTGTTGGAAACCCTCCACCAGCTCTCTGATGCTGTCAAAGTTGACGTGCTCGCAGCATTCATGCGTTTGAGTTATACCCTTGACGCGCATGACTGTTTTTTTTTTAAAATTTTTTGTTTGGTACGCATAACTTTTGGGGCCGGCGGCCACAAACTCCTGAATGCTGTCACCCTCCAACTCTCCGTTAAGTCCCCCAGATAATTTCCCAACTCCAGAGGGGTCTCGCCCTTCTAGACCACATAAATCAGTGTAGAGAACCCTCTCTTGCAGCTTTTCGAGATAGCTGTACAATTTGAGTCGTGCGTGTGCTGTGGTGAATGCAGCTATAAAAACATTACTCTGTTTACCCAGAGGTTGAATGCAGCGCTCAGTGTATTTCCACTGAAGTAAAGCTCTCTCACTGTCAAGGACCTGAAAGTACTCTACTTTGTATTTACCCGAAAACAGGTAGTTGAAAAATTCTTTGGGTTCTGTGACGATGCAGGTCTGAAGCAGATTATGCCTCTGTGCAAATTTTCCCCAGAAGCCATTGAGACGTATGTGGCGAGCGGAGGGGTTGGGGATAAAGTAACGTGCTACAATTACTGAATGTAGACACCGGCCAGACAACGCCACCCTGGGACTTTCACCCAGGGAATTATAACCACCACTAACGAGAAGGCAACTCAGGTTCGTTCCACTGATGAGGCAGGAGACATGATTCCAGTGCAGGCAAAAGAATACAAATTTTATTTAATACCAAAAATACTCAGTTTAAAACCAATTTAAAAAAAAAAAAACACCATTCACACAAGATTGTTAAATGAAGGGTTTGGGGACTAATCAGAGCTGGGGGCTCTCTGGTGGAGGTTTGGGCCAACGGGCATCACAAGGGAGCCCAGGAGAAATCACCCCACTCACACGTGAACATGCACACACACACACACACACACACACACACACACACACACACACACACACACACACACACACACACACCAGAGTGAAGAAATAAAAAAAAAAAAAACAACCAGGGGATGAGCAGCACGCCACACAGGAAGGGGTTCCCACCACCCGAAGATACCAGTCCCCACCACCAGAGGCCCACAGCTTCTGCAAACCACAAACACTGCATGAAAGTAGGGATTTTTGTCTGTAAACAGCACTGAACATTCCCGTGGAATTTCAAGTTAATGGCAGTTTGCAGGCAGCACAAAAAGCTACCGAGAAATGCCAGGAATTAACGTGGACGGCTGATGTCCCAGGGGGGGAGCTTTCCAGTGTCAGTGAAAATGCTGTGAGCTATACAAATGCAAATCAGAGTGGTGGTTGTGGAGGTGTAAAGTAGGGGGGTTGGTGGGTTTGGAGGTGTAAGGTAGGGGGGTTAGGGGTGGGGGTTGACTTTTCACACTTGCATTAGTTTTTTTAAGAGAAAAAGGACACAAACAAAACTATACAGTTTATACTTTATTTGAATCAGGGTTCATACAGCTTTTATAAAAGTAAATAAAAGCACATCACAGGCACTTTTCAACACTGTCAAAATCCTAAATCTCAAACACCATGCAGAGCAGCATGACTACAGTCACCTTTTCTCTTATGTTGCTTTCCTGTACAGTGGATGTGTTTACCACACATCTTCCAGCAATGCCCTCAACAGGTAGAAATGATGATGGACATGAGCTGTCTGTTCCCCTCAAGTTCCAAACTTCTACCGACTTTCCATAAAAATGTCTGTTGGGATGGTGATGAAGCCTGGAAACTCCTGCAATTACGCGTCTATATATAGTACTCTCTGACCTGACATTAATAGCTATGAACTGCTTCATAATGGCTGGTCTTGTTTCTGTCAGAGGTTCAAGGATGGATTCCTTAAAAAACACCATCTAGCAAATACAAACCTGATCAAAATCTTAAGACCAGTTGAAAAATAGCTAGAATTTACCTTTTGCACATTTGGTTCTTAATGAGGTTTTAAGTAGAGCTACAATATGCAAAAGCAAGAAGGGGGAGTGAGACAAAAAGCACTTTGAAAAAGTAATTTATTGAAAACAAGAGGTAAACTGAAATAGGCTGTTTATCAGCTGATCAAAAGTTTAAGACCACAGGCTATAAAAGCCCAAATCTGCTCAAAATTATCATCTTCTGTCAGGCATTCACACGATCATGTCCTCCTGATGGCTAAAGCTAAGAAGCTTTCTCTTCTTGAATGTGGTTGGATCGTCGAGCTGCATAAGCAAGGCCTCTCGCAGCATGCCATTGTTGCTGAGGTTGGACGCAGTAAGACAGTCATTCTAAATTTTTTGAAAGATCCTGAGCATTATGGAACAAAAAAGTCAAGTGGTAGACCCAAAAAAATTACACCTGCGCTGAGCCGGAGGATCCGATTGGCTGTCCGTCAAGACACAGGGTGGTCCTCGACCCAAATTAAGGCCCTTACTGGTGCCGACTGCAGCGCAATAACCATCAGACGGCATCTGCGGGAAAAGGGTTTCAAAAACAAAAAACGAATTCAAAGACCTCGTCTCCTACAACGCCACAAAACTGCCTGTTTAGACTTTGCCAGGGAGCATCAAACATGGGACATTGAAAGGTGGAAAAAAGTTTTATTCTCTGATGAGAAAAAATTTCACCTTGACGGTCCAGATGGCTTCCTACGTTACTGGCATGACAAGGAGATCCCACCTGAGATGTTTTCTACCCGGCACAGTGGAGGGGGGTCCATCATGATCTGGGTGCTTTTTCATTCAGTGGAACACTGGAGCTTCAGGTGGTGCAGGTCGTCAAACGGCGGCTGGTTACGTGCAGATGTTGCAGCAGGCATCCCTCATGACTGAGGGCCCTCGTCTGTGTGGTAACAGCTGGGTTTTTCAACAGGACAACACTGCAGTTCACAATGCTCGCTTGACCAAGGACTTCTTCAGGGAGAATAACATCGCTCTTTTGGACCATCTCGCATGTTCCCCTGATTTAAATCCCATAGAGAACATTTGGGGATGGATGGCAAGGGAAGTTTATAAAAATGGCCATCAGTTCCAGACAGTTGATGCCCTTCGTGAAGCCATCTTCACCACTTGGAGCAATGTTCCCACCAGCCTCCTGGAAACACTCGCATCAAGCATGCCCAAACCAATTTTTGAAGTGATTAACAAGAACAGTGGAGCTACTCATTACTGAGTCCTACTGAGAACATTTTTTGTTCTGGTTTGGAGAGTTTTTTGTAATTTTTTTGAGCGATGGTCTTAAACTTTTGATCAGCTGATGAACAACCTATTTCAGCTTACTTGTTGTTTTCAATAAATTACTTTTTCAAAGTGCTTTTTGTCTCACTCCCCCTTCTTGCTTTTGCATATTGTAGCTCTACTTAAAACCTCATTAAGATCCAAATGTGCAAAAGGTAAATTCTAGCTATTTTTCAACTGGTCTTAAGATTTTGATCAGGTCTGTACATATGCTGACCTTTCTGCTCTAAATCTGTCATTCAAATATGTTACAAGTTTGCATGAAATGGCAAAATGATCAACTGTAGTTACAGTGTTCAGGGTTCATCTGATGATACATTATCAACACTGCATGCACACTACCAGACAAAAGTTTGGACACACCTCATTCAATGGTTTTTATTTATATGTATTATTTATACATTGAGATTAATACTGAATATTAATTCTTTTTGTTTACAACATAATTCCATATGTATGTATGTACTGAATGAGAAGGTGTGTCCAAACTTTTGACTGGTAGTGTAGATCAAGCTCATCTAGGATGATATGACAGAGGCATCACAGTAAAGGGCAAAGCCTTTTCTTCTTTTGATCAAAGAAGTTCATCTTGCAGGCATAGAGAAAATCTGTTGACCTGGAGAAGTCGGCATGTTACTTTAAGGAATGCTGCGTCACTGACGTCATCACGTTAGAGTTGCTCGTCCAATCACACGCGTCGTCTCGCAAGAACCGCGCGATACACGAACAGACAAAGAAGTCGTCTTTGTGAGTTTCTACAATGGCGGCCCGGTATCGCCATTCCGACTCACCACAAACTCCTCGCATAGAACAGCCTGGACATGACCGACTGGTTCCAGTCAGACCCGCGACAGACACTGAGAAGAAACTATTGAGCGTTATCAGCCGGCTGTCTGGTCAGAGAGGACCGCTGGAGGAGAAGCTGGAGGAGAGGATAGCCGCCATGGAAGCCAAATTAAACACTTTCTCCAGCGGCGAGGAAATTCAGCGGAAAAGAGGAGAGCACAGTCCTAAAATTGCGGTAAGAATATATTCCATTTGTAGGATATTTTTAGTGAGTTTTAGCACAATGCTCTGAATTGGTAACGTTAAGCAGTGATAGCATGTAGTCCTCCATCTTTGTTAACAAACGTGACTTTATTTTTGCCTTTTTGTACTTTTAGGAACAAGGGTGAGACTGTTTATTCTTTTTTCTTTTTCGTTTCTTTTTTGTGAGAAAAATGTTTACTGTAAGCATGTATAATAATTCTTTGTCAGCTGAATGCACGCAAATTGTTGTACTGTAGATTGTAAACAATTCATGCATCCATTCAAATTGTCTGCTAATTTAAAACTGTTTTAAATGACTTTACAGTTGACTCTGCAGTTATTCTGCTGTGAGTAGTAAATGAATGTTCTGATTTATTTTCACAGACTGGGCTCACCTCACAATGAGACAGTCAGGACATATTTAGTTAAAACTTTGGCTGAAGTCCAGATGTGGAGGATGTGGAGACAGACGTCCTTCTATGTAAGTATCCTGTTTAAAATTGTTCTAAAGTTTTCGATTTCATCAACAGCAACAAAAGCTAACAATAGCAGAAAATAGCAGGAAATAATAATAATAAAGCTAATAACGGCTTCATTTAACTGTTTTCCAGCTGCTTGTAAAAAGCATTTTGAAACTCTACGGAGGAACTACCGCTACAGTCAACCCAACATGGCGGATCAGGCGGAGGCCATGAAGTCTTCTGCCCCGAGTCGCCAGAGAAGAAAGAGGGTAAGAGATATTAGTTTGATTCATTACATTGTGTGTTTTATACAAAATGTGGTTAGAATAGTATTGCTGGTCACTATGACATTATTTTTCTGTTAAATTATTAAATGTATTGATTTCCTGTACTGATTGTGTTCACAGCTGCTGGATGCCAGGAAGACAGTCCTTGCTCCAGATGAAGAGAACTTCTGGAAGGGCATCACAGCTGACATGATGTCAGATGAGGAGGACGGCAGCGTTGACGGCGTGCGTGGATGGATAGTACGGCCTCCATCCTTCCACAGCCAGGAGCTAGCCAACCTGTGTGCAGCCCTACAGGCTGGAGGCTGATGTAAAGTACACAGCTCTACATCACAGGTGTTTTCACAATGGACAGCGGTCTGATAGACTGAAGCCACTGAAGTACAACACAGCAGCAGCCAGAAAACATTTTAAGCCAGAGCTGATGCTTGAGACCAGCCTGGAGTGAGAGATGAACTTGGTCCCCCCCCCCCCCCCCCGGCGGGGGGTGGGGATTTGACCAGTAGCAACAGATCTTTCAACCAATCATGACACAGTTTTTTTTCTGTTGTCATGTCTTGTTTCATCCAATCGGTGTCCTGAGTCATGCTAGACAGGCAGTCTAGATGCTAATTAGTTTTCACACCTCTGCCATGCCCCAGGTGTGAAGTCTCACTCCCCCCTTGCCCCACACACCCACCCCCCAACTCCACAAACATGATTCATTCAAGGTATTTCTCCTCACCTGCCAACTAGGAGTTCATAGCCTGAGAACAACCAATAACTGTGGGGAACTTAGTAGGTTTTCAGTGATTCACAGGGTCGATAATCTGGCTTTTCATGCAGTGAAAGGGAAGTAAACAGTTATTAACAGGGTTCCATAAATCAGTTGACAAAATAATTACCAGCACTTAAGAAAACTACTTAACATAATAGAAAAAAACAAGTTCATCAAAACTGAAACATTCAATTAACAAACTAATGAATAAACATTAACTTACTTAAACAAAATCCACTGAATACAAAACGACTAATCAAGTGCAGTCACGTGACACAAATCCTAAAATCAGTCAAAGAAAATACCTAACAAACACAAATGGCCACGGGACTGCAGTAAATACTCAAAAAAAACAAGGAGAAAAGAGAGAAAATTAAACCCTATTTTCACACATGCACTCTGGACATTAAAAGAAGCAGCATGTACAACGGTGGGTCAGCAGCCACAGAGACAAGCTGGAAGCAGCCCGACACCCACAGCGCCAACACAAAAGCAGATAACAGACTGAAAGAAGACGAAGCTGACCGGCAAGCGTCGGCAACACAGACCCGCGTCTGCGAGACAAACCCACGGAGGCAAAACAGCAGCGTCTCCTACGGCTGGGACCCCGTGTAGCCAGCACAGCTCCAGACAAATGGCGGCCCGCCAATCAGTAAATTTTGTCCACCACGAGGGAACGGGGAGCAACCGCCAGCCACGGTAACAGCCTAAAATGACAAGCTGTTACACACATGCAACATAAACACATTATGGGATCGCAAGCAAAGGAAACCTACCAGTAACGGCTCACGGCTCGAACTGGACGTACAGCAGCCAGCAAGCGGCTCAGCTCTCTGGCTATGGACACCCAACAGTGACCCTATAAAAATAAATGGCCTCTATAACCACTAGAAATGAACACAGCCTTAAAGAGAGGGCAAACAATGCAGCAACTGCTACCATACCTGTTAGCAACGGTAAACAGGAAGTGAGGCAAACAGAAAGTGAGGCAAACGGGAAGCGGGGCGTGCCCCTGACGTTGCAGCAAGAGAACGATGAGTAACCCTTGCCCAGCTTTATAGTGCATCCTCCTGTCATGATTGGTCAAAACAAGGCACGGTCATTATGTCACAGGAGCATAACACAGCCAACCCAAGGAGAGTGCAGCATTCATCCTGCTACATATAGTTTAGCTACCTGTCTTTTGACAGGGTTTTTCTCAATTTTGGTGGGATCTAATAGGATGTTCTGATGAGCCTGATAGTCTCTGATGTACTTCTCCCTGCTGACCTGATCTGAAGCCTCTGGAGGATAGCCCAAAGCTTCCCGCTTTCCTTTCAGAAATTTGTGTATGTAGTCCACAAACACCCTGTCACTACTGTCTGGAAAGTGCCATCCCTCTGTTATTTTACCGACTCTGTACCCTATCTCCAAAGTCTTGTGAAACTCCACACTCACCCACACCCCTGTCAATGCTCTGGCCTCATCGTCGTGATGACAGGGGCCTCTTGATGGTTATTTTCTGCACAGGTGCTGCAAAGTGTGAAGATGAGTTTACCGTGCGAGGTTTTGTAAGGTAAAACAGGGAAAAAGAGCCCACATGGCGGGTAAATGGTGGCACGAATGAACGAATGAGTAGTCTCTAGGATCCCCAAAATCTTTGTAGATGATGGTCGGGTGACCTAGTGGATAAGAACATGTGCTGTTAACAAAGGGATACAGAGAGGTGACGTCCACGTAGTGAACTGTTTCATCAGGTTCAGCCGTGTGTCTCAATTTTAGGGCACACGTAAAGGGCTTTGCGTGGGGAGAGAGGCTCAGGGGGGTTTAAAACACTGAGAAACTCTTTCACCTCTGCACATGATTTTTTCATCTCATTCTGTGCATGTTCTCTCATGACAACAGTGTGAATGCCGTGTTCAGATTCCAGCCTGCGCACTCTCTCCTCACTGGTCACATGCAGTTCCCTGAAGGAAACACGTCTCTCAAGGTGCAGGTCTCTGTAGGAGAGAAACAACTGGGACACTCGTGGTAAAAGCAACTGTGAAACTCCCAAACACATTTTACACCATCAACCTCTGCGTAACCGTCCACAAAAAAAGAACCAATCTGTTTTTCCCCCAAGTTCAGAGTGTGCTGGATAAAGATTTTCTGTTTGTGCATGACCCACTCTAACCACTGAATGGAGGGCTCTGAGAATCTTTTACACTGACCTCTGTACTCATATGGGAATGGTATAGCAAGAGTATTGGGCTGCAGAAATTTGGTGAGAAATACCCTCATGCAGGCTGAGGTGATGGTGATGGAGCCAAAAGGGTCCACCCCAGTTTCACCAAGAAACTGTTCTCTGAATCGAACACAGGCCCTGGACAGAACGTCAACGTCATTTTTACAGTAACGCACAGCCTGCTCCCTGAAATTGAAGGTGCTGCGACTGACTTGACCGTACCGAAGAAGAAGCTGTTTAACACACTGCAGACCATAAAACATCTTCTCTGTAACTTTCAATGTTTTTGCACAAACTAGAAAGGGGATGTGCTCACCTTTCTCGTTCACAAGTGTTTCAAAATCATCAAAAAACAAATCAGGATGCTCATTTATTTGTGAGAGCGGTTGAATGTGGCACCAGTGATTACCGATGAGTACGTCAGACCCGGTCGGTAATTTCTCTTCACAAATTTAGCATTTGGTGCTGCAGCTATGCGTTGCTTTGCCTGTGAGCATGTTAACGTAGCATAATTTGCACCGTGTACATTTTTTTTTACCCGGTCACAGAGAGCAGACGGTTGTCTGTTCAAACGACTCCGTTTAGTCTCTCTGTGTCTAGCAAAACAGGAGGTTGAACGACACATCCTGTGACAGTCTGAGCATTGCAAAGGTTGGAGCTCTTCTGGAGGACAGACAGGGTCATTACAAACCTGACAGTAACCTCGACAACTGTGCACATAGGAGCAGTCAAAACCCTTGTAACAATGATGGCAGAGAAAGTTTGTACCCATAAAGGCTTTGAGATTCTTTATACCATAGTAATGGTTTTGCAGTAAAAACAAAAACAATGGTCTGGAGCGATCTGGGTAATCTGTCTCAAAATGTGAGAAGGGTTGACTGTGAGATGTTGGATAAAAAAAATCACAATTTTACGTTTGACAATTTCTTCAAATCTGCTCACATCACCAAAGGTTACAGGGGTCTACTCATCCAGAATGGCTTGACGCTGCAACTCATGGGCAAGTGTCTCGCACTGGCTAACTGTGTGATCAGGATGCATCACATGAGCTAGACTGATGGCAAAGCAGAGCTGATCTTCGCGATTCAGGACAATGTACAAGCAGCGTTTTTTCTTCTTGAGAATTTCACAATCTACAGTTCGCTCAAGCTTACGTTTCGCACCACCTCTGGGGTTACGCGCAACCTGAACAACAAATTCCACATTCTCATCTGCGACAATGCTGTTGACTGCACTAACCGGTCAAGCAAACCTTCGAAAGCAGGAAGACCATTTCCACATTGACCATAACGACGGAGACGTGGACTCGCACATTTTCACCTACCACCTCCAGCTGAATGACGTCGTTGCGTCTAGCATGTAATTCAGCCTCTTGAGATAACCCATGAATTATCCCCATCACATCAAAATGAAACTGAGCAAGATTTGGTTCAGCACCGGGTTCGGGCACTGTGAGAGCTTGCCTCATGACCACTATGTTAAAGCGGTCGTGTGAAGTAGATCTGGTCTCATCATCCCCTAAAATGCGACCTCGCTGATGAGCGGGAGGTCTTTGCGACTCTTCTGAAGGAGAGGGTGTAGAAAAAATCTCAATCAAATCATTTTGAAGCGACTCGTTTGGTGATGAGAGTGCAGAATGAGGCTCTGTCAGATCATTTAAATGTTGAAGAGCGAGTTTGATCGGTCTCAGAGGATCGTCAGAGTAACTGTTTTGTTGCTGTGTGTCTGGAGAGGCTGGTGGAGAAAGAATTTCAACCAAATCATTTTGAGGCGACTCATTTGGTGATGAGAGTATGGGTCGTGGCTGTGTGTCTGGAGAGGCTGATGGAGAAAGAATTTCAACCAAATCATTTTGAGGCGACTCATTTGGTGATGAGAGTGCAGAATGAGGCTCTGTCAGAGGTTTGTCTCCTCACTCAGATGCACCTGCTGTCCTGGCTCCCTCTGACATTCTGATGGTGGGTTTGTCTCCTCACTCGGATGCAGCTGTTGTCCAGGCCCCCTCTGACATTCTGGTGGCAGGTTTTCTCCTCACTCAGATTCAACGGTGCCTGGTTTGCTGCGTTTTGATGGACCTCTGTACAAACAAAAACAAAAACAAAAAAAATGTTAGAAATCTTGCGCTTTTCAGCAGCTGCAGGCTCTGGAAAACCATAAAAACATACCATTAAACAACTGCTTGACAGCTGGGTTCTTGGCTCTTGGTATTCCCCCACGGCATTGCACAGGTTTCTGCGGTGCCCAGAGTATGTTGGTTGTAGCAGGAGAGGATGTTTGAGGATGTGATGCAGTGGGTGACTGTGGATCTGCAGAAAGAGGAGGTGCCGGCACAGAAGGAGGCTGGTGTTCTGTTGCTGGGCTGGGTGGTGAGGGTGGAGGTATGTCTGGAATGATGATTGAGTCCACTGAATCTGACACCGCAAGTTGTGGACCTGTTGTATATGAAAAAATAATGTGTAACAAAAGTTAGATGATCATAGTACAGAATATAGGGTTTTGGAAAGACTAATAAGAACTACGCATCGCCCTGTGCACGTGCGTTAGGGGCTGGATCCCGTGCGCATCATGTGTGTAGGTGATGGACAGCAGCGGAGAGGAGGCACGGTTGAGTGTGTGGCGCATAGACTGTGCAGCGGAGGACACGTAGCGGCGGAGTCAGGTGTGCATCGGAGTGGTGTGTGTGCGTTACTGATGACCCGTAAGTAGCTTTCACTGCCAGATTTGTGCTACATGTGTTTTTTTTCTTGCGTTTGATTATTATTGTTTAAGCATTGGACTTAAGCATTAGTTTGGGTATTATGTACCTTTACTTTGGCGGACTTTAAGACGCGCCATTAATGTGTATTTACATTACATCTGCTTGATGGTCGTTTGTGCGTTATTGCATTTATTTGTGTTGTAACCTTCACTTGCTGGTTGTTTAGTTGTATTCAGATAGTATTGTTGGACTTCAGGAATTCGTGATGGATTGAGGCTGATAGATACACTATATTGCCAAAAGTATTCGCTCACCTGCCTTGACTCGCATATGAATGTAAGTGACATCCCATTCCTAATCCATAGGGTTCAATATGACGTCAGTCCACCCTTTGCAGCTATAACAGCTTAACTTCTGGGAAGGCTGTCCACAAGGTTTAGGAGTGTGTTAATGGGAATTTTTGACCATTCTTCCAGAAGCGCATTTGTGAGGTCACACACTGCTGTTGGACGAGAAGGCCTGGCTCTCAGTCTCCGCTCTAATTCATCCCAAAGGTGTTCTGTCGGGTTGAGGTCAGGACTCTGTGCAGGCCAGTCAAGTTCATCCACACCAGATTCTGTCATCCATGTCTTTATGGACCTTGCTGTGTGCACTGGTGCACAGTCATGTTGGAAGAGGAAGGGGCCAGCTCCAAATTGTTCCCACAAAATTGGGAGCATGGAATTGTCCAAAATGTCTTGGTACGCTGAAGCATTCAGAGTTCCTTTCACTGGAACTAAGGGGCCAAGCCCAGCTCCTGAAAAACAACCCCACACCATAATCCCCCCTCCACCAAACTTTACACTTGGCACAATGCAGTCCGACAAATATGGTTCTCCTGGCAACCGCCAAACCCAGACTCGTCCATCAGATTGCCAGATGGAGAAGTGCAATTCGTCACTCCAGCGAACGCATCTCCACTGCTCTAGAGACCAGTGGTGGTGTGCTTTACACCACTGCATCCGACGCTTTGCATTGCACTTGGTGATGTATGGCTTGGATGCAGCTGCTCGGCCATGGAAACCCATTCCATCAAGCTCTCTGCGCACTGTTCTTGAGCTACTCTGAAGGCCACATGAAGGTTGAAGGTCTATACTGATTGACTCTGTAGAAAGTTGGCGACCTCTTCGCACTATGCGCCTCAGCATCCGCTGACCCCGCTCCGTCAGTTTATGTGGCCTACCACTTCATGGCTGAGTTGCTGTCGTTCCCACACACTTCCACTTTCTTATAATACAGCTGACAGTTGACTGTGGAATATTTAGGAGAGAGGAAATGTCACGACTGGATTTGTTGCACAGGTGGCATCCTATCACAGTTCCACAATGGAATTCACTGAGCTCCTGAGAGTGACCCATTTTTTCACAAATGTTTGTAAAAGCAGTCTGCATGCCTAGGTGCTAGATTTTATACACCTGTGGCCATGGAAGTGATTGGAACACCTGATTCTGATTATTTGGATGGGTGAGCGAATACTTTTGGCAATATAGTGTATTTCCTTTTCTCCTTTTAGAACCACACACATACACATTCTCACACACACACACACACACACACACACACACACACACACACACACACACACACACACACACACACACACACACACACACACACGTTTAGATACCTTTGCCAGGCCTCATGCTCCTGTATTGTACTGTGCTGCCAACCTTTATTATTAAAGCATCCAAACTGCAGGTCGACTCCAGAGGTGTTCTTACCAACACAACAAGGCGACACCAACCCACCTGAACCATCACCGATCACCAGTTTTAACAGAGGTCCTTCGAGTCGGATTGGAGGTGCTTCCTTGGATTCCTAGGCCTTCAGTATACAGTACCCTGTACCTAGTGGGGTGCTTCCAGTGGTTCCTACCCATCCTCAGCACCAGTCCTACCCATCTGCTTACCTAAGAGACTATGATGTTCAGCTTGTGGGCCAAAGCCAAACAATGCAGCCACAGGAACCTTATGCAGCACAATACGTACAGGGGCTAGCAGACAGCCACCACATGACAACAGATGAAGCCAGGAGGATGAGACCATATTCATCCCACTCAGCCAGCCCTGTCAGCCAGTATGCAGAGTATGTAACACTGGATGCATGGAGCATCGCTGAGGAACAACAAGTGTCTAAGGAACCTGCTGACAGAGAGCCAAGCAAGTATGCAGTCGGTGCCAGTGCACAGATAGTGAGGATGCTAGACATGGACCAGAGGCCTGCATCACCCTTCCACAGATCCTGGGAGGCTCCTGTACCTACAGAGATGCTAGCACCACATCATACCAGACTATCGGGACGCCACAGTATAAGTAACCTGCTGAGAGTACTTTTGACAGGTTTGCTTCATTTGGACATCTTTCCTCAGCCACCGTCCATGCTCCACCACTGAAGTCTAACCTGCAGCCTCCTTCAAACCCAGTGCCACAACTGCCTCCTCAGAGATCTGGTACACCAATTCATCAACCATATCCAGCACGTCAGCCAGTCATGCCCCATCCTTCTGGTCACCAAGAGGTGGCGTACAGTCAATCTGTGGTCCACACCAAAGGGCCAACAGAGAGAGATCAATCCCTGCTGGACACTGTGGATAGGATGATGAATGAGCTGCAAATCATTAAAAACCAGGTGAAGTTAGCTTCACAGAGGAACCTCAGCCAACCCACATCCCGGTGAACAGCCCTATTACAATCGTTCACCTCCAGTCCAGTATTATGGGAGGGATTATCACCCCTCAGAGAGCCAGTCTTATGCCTGTGCATATCCCCAGCAGCCTGTGATTAATTGGAACCCGACAAGACCTTTAAACCCAATACAGTCAACTACCTTCAAGCCAACATATATGCCATTGACGCCTCAGCCTCAGTACAAGCCACATAATATGGCACACAGTGCACCTGCGCAGCAGTCACTAGCATTTCTCAGAGAGAGAACATACAGAGGTCCCATTCCAACTATTCCAGACTTCTGCAGAAGAGATCCTAGTGAGTTCACACACCTCAAGATTGCCTTGGATAACCTCCTACCCCCTGATGCTACAGAGCTATTCCGCTATCAGGTTCTGTTGGACCATCTCAAGTTAGAGGAGGCTCGTCTTGTAGCCGATGCCTATCTGAACTCACCTACACCTTTTTCAGACACGATAGCGGCATTGTCTAATAAGTTTGGTCAGCCTCAAAAGTTAGGCCAAGGCTTAGAGGACTGGAGAAACGCCTCCTGAAAGATCCAGAGAGTTTAGCTGCCTACGAGACAGAAATAAAGAAGTTAGAAGCGGCTGGTACTGTAACCAGGTTACCTGTGCAAGAGACCCCATCTAGTGGTGAGTGCTGGTACATTCCTCACCATATTGTAGAGCATAATGGAAAAAAAAGGATTGCATTCGACTGCTCCTTCCAGGGCAAAGATTTCAGCCTGAATGAGTCTCTGTTACCTGGTCCAACACTCAGTCCATCACTGCTAGGAGTCCTCCTGCAGTTCAGAGAGCATCGCATTGGCATTAGTGGGGACATTAAAGGTATGTTTCACCAGCTGCTGCTACTGCCTGAAGACAAGCCCCTTCTGCGCTTTCTTTGGCATAACATGCAGAGGGAAGAGACACCTCAAGTCTATGAGTGGCAAGTCCTGCCATTCAGGACCACATGCAGCCCTTGCTGCGCGACATAAGCGCTGCAGCGACACGTCTTTGACCACACCAGTGCTGACAGTGAAGAGCGGTTTTCCGTAGACAGGTGCTTCTACGTTAATAATTGTCTGCAGAGCCTGCCATCTCCCCAAGAAGCTAAACAAGTGATCGACAACCTCAGAAGCCTCCTTGCCTCTGGAGAGTTTGAAATCTACCCGTGGGCCAGTAACATGCCTGTGGTCATAACCCATTTACCTCCCAATGCCAGGTCGGATAAATTGGAGTTGTGGCTTGCGCATGACAAGTCTGGGGCACATGAGTCAATGCTTGGGCTGAGTTGGCAGTGTGATGTGGACACCTTCAGCTACAAGCACAGGTCAGTCACCTACCAAGACACCACCATGTGGAATATTTACCCTGTGTTATTAGCCAGTCAGTATGACCCACTTGGGTTCATACTTCCCTACACTACACGGGCAAAGATATTAGTTCAGCAGCTGTGGGACAAGCAGAGAGACTGGGATAACCCCAATCTTCCTCATGAGCCTCTGACAGCCTGGCACACCTGGGAAAGTGAGCTAGTGTACTTGTCACAGGTACAGCTGCCCAGATGTTACACCCCTGCTGACATGGATCACCCAGACACAAAGAGAGACATACACATCTTCTGTGATGCCTCCGAAAGGGCCTACGGTGTGCTCGCCTACTTACGATTTGAAGATGCCAAAGGAAGAGTTCGCATCACATTCCTCATTGCACGCTCAAGAGTTGCCCCTCGCAAACAGGTTTCAGTGCCCAGATTAGAGCTGTGTGCAGCAGTAACAGGAGCTCAACAAGCAAAGCTACTGAAGAACGAGCTCACCTTCCAAATCCATCACCTCGTGCTGTGGAGTGACTCAACAACAGTCCTCACATGGCTGCATTCAGAGTCGTACCGTTTCAAAGTATTTGTAGGCACCAGGGTGGCGGAGATACAAGGAACTACTAATTCCAAGGCTTGGCATTACGTTGATTCCTCTCAGAACCCAGCGGATGACCTCACTCGAGGAAAGGCCCTGCAGGAGCTCTGGGAACCTAACCGATGGTGCCAAGGACCAGCATTCCTGCAGTTATCTCCTGAACAGTGGCCAAGTCTTCCTTCCCATGCCTACGCTGAGTCAGAGGATACCACTGAGTTCAAGCGTTCTGCTTTCTGTGGACTGAATACACCCTCCATTTTACAGGGAACAGATGGGCCAACTTTAAAGACCTGGAAAGAGCTGGTGAAATCTCTAGCTCAGAAGCTTCACGGGGTGGCTAGTCAGTCTAGTACGTATCCTCCTGCTAGCAGCTATCAGGCTGCTGAGATGCTTGTATTCAGAAAGGTTCAGCAGGAAAGTTTTTCAGAAGACAATGAACTCTTTCAGGCAGGTAAACCAGTGGCTTCCCGGTGTCGTCTTCTTTGTCTTTCACCTGAGTGTGACGCCATTCATCAAGTTATCAGAGTGGGAGGATGACTTTGTAGAGTGGAGGGCCTTGACTCAGAAACAGTATATCCCATCGTACTTGACCCAACTCACATCTTCACCAAGTTGCTCATTCAGGAGTGTGATGCTAAGCTTTGCCACCCAGGACCTAAACACAGGTTTTCACTGAAGTGAGACGCATAGTGTGGATCCTCAGAGGTCGCAAGGCAGTGAAGCGCCACCAGCGTCAATGCATCGAGTGTTGCCGATGGAGATCAAAACCTGCTGTCCAAAGGATGGCTGATTTGCCACCACCTCGACTTAGGCTGTTTAAACCAGCATTCTACTCTTGTGGAATGGACTGCTTTGGACCACTCCTGGTGAAGATAGGCCGAAGGACAGAGAAGAGATGGGGCCTTCTCTTCAAGTGTCTAACAACAAGAGCTATGCACTTAGAAGTGTTTTCTTCACTTGATCTTGACGCCTTCCTGATGGCACTCCGGAGGTTTATTGCTCGACGTGGCAAACCGGCTGAGTTGTACTTGGATCAAGGAACCAACTTCCGAGGGGGCAACAAATAGAATAGAATAGAATAGAATATTCTTTATTGTCATTATACAATGTATAACGAGATTGCAGAGCTTCTCCTTTACAGTGCAAGGAAATCTTAAAGTAGTGCAAAAACAGTCTATTTACATATATACAGTATAAATAGCGGAGATAAATAACGGAGTGAATATAAATAGCAGTGAATGAGACAGTGGTGGATATTGCACAGATGCACTATGTTGTTGGCTTTGTGTGAGACCTGTGAGAGTTCAGGGTGGTGATGGCTCTCGGAAAGAAACTGTTTTTAAGTCTGTTTGTCCTCGCTTTAATGCATCTGTAGCGCCTTCCAGAGGGCAACAGATCAAAAAGCTGAGAACCAGGATGTGAACTGTCCTTGATAATGTTCTGAGCTCTGCTGAGGCACCGGGTGGGGTAGATGTCCATGAGGGAGGGGAGAGGACAGCCAACAATCCTCTATGCTGCTTTGACTGTCCTCTGAAGCCTCACTCTGTCTGCCTCAGTGCAGCTCCCATACCAGGTGGAAACACAGTATGTCAGCAGGCTCTCTATGGATGAGCTGTAGAAGGTCAGCAGCAGCTTCCTGTCCAAGTTGTTTTTTCTGAGGACTCTCAGGAAGTGTAGCCACTGCTGAGCCTTCTTTATGACAGCCGTGATGTTGTCTGTCCAGGAGAGGTCATCGGAGATCTGGACTCCCAGGAACCTGAATGTATGGACTCTCTCCACACACTCGCCATTGATGTAGAGGGGGGGGGGCGGGTCAGTTCTGTTCCTCCTGAAGTCCATGATGATCTCCTTTGTCTTTGAGGTGTTTAGTGTCAGGTTGTTTACTGAACACCAGGTTGTGAGTTTCTGGACCTCCTCTCTGTAGGCTGTCTCGTCACCTTTTGAGATCAGACCGACCACTGTGGTGTCGTCAGCAAATTTGACGATGATGTTGTTTCTGTGGACCGGTCTGCAGTCATAGGTGTAGAGACAATACAGGAGGGGGCTCAGCACACAGCCCTATGGTGTACCGGTGCTCAGTGTGCGGGTGGAGGAAAGGTGGGGGCCAAGTCTCACAGACTGGGGTCTGTTGGTTAAGAAGTCCTTAATCCAGCTGCATGTGAGAGGGGGGAGGCCCAGGGTGTCCAGTTTGTTTATCAGGATGTCTGGTATGATTGTGTTGAAAGCCAAGCTGTAATCCACAAAGAGCATCCTGGCATAGCTCTGCGGTTGTTCCAGGTGGGTCAGCACAGCGTGCAGAGCTATGGCGATGGCGTCCTCTGTGGATCTGTTCGCTCGGTATGCAAACTGGTGGGAGTTGAGTGTGGGGGGGGAGACAGTCTTTGATGTGCTGGAGAACCAGTATCTCAAAGCACTTCATTATAACCGGTGTGAGGGCAACAGGGCGATAGTCACTGAGGCTGGTTGTGGGTGACTTTTTTGGTATAGGGATGATTGTGGAAGATTTCAGGCAGGTGGGGATGACTGCTTGGGCCAGGGAGAGGTTGAAAATCCTGCAGAAGATGCGAGCCAGCTGGTGACCACATGCTCTGAGCACCTTTCCAGGGACTCCGTCTGGACCAGCAGCCTTCCTTGGGTTCACTGCCAGGAGCACACGCCTCACATCATGCTCCTCCACAGTGAGTGGGGGGGTGCTGGAGTCTGGTGGGGGTAGGGCTGGGGCAGATGAGCGTCGCTGCGAAGATTCAAACCGAGCAAAGAAGCAGTTGAGCTCCTCTGACAGCGACTCGCTCAGGTCTCCTGGTGTTGTATCACAGCCTCTGAAGTTTGTGATGCTCTGCAGACCCTGCCACACCTCCCGTGGTCTGTTGCTGGTGAAGTGGGACTCTATCCTCCTCTTACAGTCCGCTTTGGCTTCTTTGATTCCTTTTTTCAGGTCAGCTCGAGCTGCACTGTAGAGAGCTCTGTCACCTGACCTGAAGGCAGCATCGCGGACCTTGAGGAGTGAGCGGACCTGGCTGGTCATCCAGGGTTTCTGGTTTGGAAAAACCCGGATGACTTTGTCCACAGACACAGTTCCCATACAGAACCTAATGTAGTCCAGTACTGTCCCTGTGAATGTGTCCAGATCCTGGTGTTCAAAAAGGTCCCAGTCTGTGTGCTGGAGGCAGTCCTGTAGATTAAGGAGTGCATTCTCAGGCCAAGTTGTTACAGTCTTGAGGGTGGGCCTGGATCTGCGTCTCAGTGGGGTGTATGCAGGGATGAGCAGCAGGGAGAGATGGTCTGACTGGCCGAGGTGGGGGAGGGGTGTCGTTCTGTAGCCGTGCTTGATGTTAGAATAAACATGATCTAGAAGGGTTTCCCCTCTGGTTGGACATTTGACATGCTGATGGAACTTCGGGAGTACAGTCTTTAGATTGGCCTTATTAAAGTCTCCAGCTATAATGTGAACGCCATCGGGGTGGGCCCGCTGCTGTTCATTTATGGCGTTCAGCAGAAGAGAGAGCACCGTGCTAGCATTAGCATCCGGTGGAATGTAAACAGCAGTGACGATCACTACTGTTAGCTCTCTCGGGAGAAAATAAGGCCGGCATCTAACAGACATGTATTCAATGTCAGGGGAGCAGTGTCTCTCTATAATCACGCTGTTGTTACACCAATCATCATGCACGTAGATACAGAGTCCCCCACCTCTGGTTTTGCCGGAGTCCTCGGTCCGATCCCAGCGGTGCAGAGAGCGGCTGGCTAGCTGCACGCTAGCATCGGGGATCTTCACAGGGATGAGAATGACAAATGGAAAAAAACTCTGAAAATGTCTGCCGAAGGCGGCGGCGGCAGCGCCCCCCCCCCCC
Organism: Amphiprion ocellaris; assembly: GCF_022539595.1. Classification (NCBI taxonomy): domain Eukaryota; kingdom Metazoa; phylum Chordata; class Actinopteri; family Pomacentridae; genus Amphiprion; species Amphiprion ocellaris. The sequence continues at coordinate 27,443,894 of NC_072775.1, forward strand.
GCCGAAAATAGGTGGATGTTGTCATTAACATAAATAGCGAGTGATGTTTACAGATAGCAATGCCGATTTCCGTTCTCACAGCTGTATCTGATTTTGCAATGCGCGTTGCCGAATGATGTCGGCGGCGGGATGGCCATCACAAGTCTCGGCTCGCGACGCGTCGGCCGGCCGGCCGCTTGCCTACCCCCCTACAATTTTCTCAACGGATTTACACGATTCACAAAAACTATACTTTCGGCGGAAAAAAACTCTGAATTCCGCGGATCCGCGGAAAATTCTCATCCCTGTCTTCAAAGAGTTAAAGGAAGCCTTTTCAAACCTTAGCCCTCATGTCCAGCAACAGCTTGCTACCCAGCAGATCTCGTTCCACTTTAATCCACCTGCAGCGCCTCACTTTGGTGGTGTGTGAGAACGAGAAATTCGCTCATTGAAAACTGCCCTGTAAACAACTATTGGCTCACAGACAGTGAGTGAAGAGGTACTCAGGACTGTACTCACTGAGATTGAGTTCATACTCAACTCCAAACCCTTGGGCTACGTTTCAGCTAATGTAGCCGATTGTGATCCAGTCACCCTGAATTTCCTGTTGATGGGGCGGCCTGACAGTTCATTGCCTCAGGTAGTTTACCCACAATCAGAGGTCCTTGGACGCCATAGATGGAGACACTCTCAAGTACTAGCAGACAAGTTTTGGACTGCCTTTGTAAAAAATTACTTACCTGGTCTGCAAATAAGAGGAAAGTGGAACACCCCTGCTCCTGACATGACAGTTGGTTGAGTGGTCATGATGGTGGAGCCTCAACTACCCCGGTCCCTCTGGCCAATCGGTAAGATAGTGAAAGTGTTTCCAGGGCCTGATGGCCATATAGGTCAGCAGAGGTTCAGATCAAGGACAAAGTACTCACCAGACCCATTGTTCATCTCATCAGGTTACCTGAGATTCTTGATGATGAAACTGATGCACCTTGACTGTAGACTAACCATTGGTCTTTCCAGGGATCACATCTGACCTCAAATGTGGGGGCGGCTGTGTTGGAAAGACCAATAAGAACTACGCATTGCCCTGTGCACGCACGGTATCGGCTGGATCCTGTGCGCATCCCGTGCGCGGGTGATGGTACAGCAGTACAGCGGAGGAACGCTTGAGTGTGTGCGGCGCATAGACTGAGTCAGTTCTAGGGACTGTGGGCCTCCGGCCGGGGGAGCAGGCTTCAGGGAGAGCGGGGCTCCGGTCGAGTTCTGACCTGCCTTCGGAGGTTCACCGACTGGGCAAAGATTCACGGCGTGACCCGCTGCTTCTTCTTCACCATCCAACCAATCGTCGGCAAAAAGCAACTCCAAATCATTCGGACTCGGTATGTACCTTACAGCTGCCTCGTAATCTGTAAACAGTTTTTTCCCTTGTTACATTACTTTTTTAAAACAAACAAACAAACAAACAAAAAAAAAAACAGACAAGACCTACCAAAATCTGATTGCGGATAGACACACCCATTGTCATCCCTGGGATCACTTTGATGAGACAAGCAAAAAAATGAAACTTTACTTTTTTCTAACAAAAAAGTAAAAAAATAAAATAAAATAAACATACGCCTATACAATGCAGAGAAAAACAATAATACTCACCAGAGTGTCTTGGTGGTGAACGGATCTCGGCTCTAACTTCTAAAATACACAGTGAGTAACAGTTATGTTGATATATATCAAGATACGCCGAAGAAATGCCATAATGAGTTCTTCTTACCGTGCATCATGTCTTTGCTTGTCGATCTTAAAATTGTACTTGTGTGTCTCCTCCAGAGAGTGATTTTATATGCAAACTTTGCACGGTCTTTTTCCTCGTATTCCCAGATATTAAAAACTGCGCAGTCTTTTTCCTCGTATTCCCACATATTAAAAAACACAAAAGCATTCCTTGTGAAATGACACAAGGAAAGTATCATTTTTCCCTTTTCAAACCTTAGAAAGCAGTCTCCAGACTCATGGGGGACGTCTGTGTGAATGTACCAGAGTATTTAATGAGTAATGTGAGACTGACAATGGACAATAAAGTTTTGAGAGGCCCATGTCTGCTCCAGATGTAAAAAAGTCTGACCCTGTGAGAACATGCATCTCTCAAACCATGTATCTCATCATCATCATGGTAGCAAATCAGTGGTTAACACATATATGCAGGTAAACAAATCTGAGAACTAGAGCATAATTAGCAAAGTTGTTGCTATTCCTTGCAGGATTTCTAAATAGTAATGTCCAAAAACACTACTATGTAACACAACATACAGCTATTCCTTGCAGGTTTTGTATGTTTCTGTGTCTGCGTGTGTGTGCGTGTGTGTGCGTGTGTGCGTGTGTGTGCGTGTGTGTGTGTGTGTGTGTGTGTGTGCGTGCGTGCGTGCGTGCGTGCGTGTGTGTGTGTGAGACACTTTAGTTCAGTTGCAAGGGACAGAAAATGCGTGCCCAAAACACTGTGTAACACAACCCAGAGCTATTCCTTGCAGTATTTTTTGTATGTCAGTGTGTATGTTTGTAGCACAGTAGTTTTTTTAAGAGTTGTGAGAGTCAGAAACATGCTGAAAATTGCCATTCCGGTTTGTTGTTCTCACGCTCTCTCTGCTACCCCATGCTGGTTTGCTCCCACACTCTCTCTCTCTGGTACTGAATTTATGCGCTGTGAACATACCAAAAACATACATGTCGCGGTCTGCTGCAACCCCCATTTTGTTGATCTCACACGCATTGTGCATATGGGTGTTGTTCACAGTCCACCTCTGTCTCATTCTCATGCAAAGTGGCTTGTAGCTGCATTGCTGCTGCTGTTGTGAAACGGTGAAACTCAACTCTCACACGCACAAACTTTTTTGCACTCAGTTAATGTGAGTTGTGTATATTCCTCTATATTCCTTGTTGCTGTTTCTTGGTGGCTTTGTAAGTAGTACTGTCCAAAAAACAAAACAAACAAAAAAAAATTACTATGTAACACAACACAGATGCAGTTAGAACAACTCTATCAGACACAGTAGTAGTAGCAGTAGGATGGTGGGAACAAGTAAAGGGTGATGTTGAGCTGTGTATAAGTTTCTCCCTAAAAACACATCTCTGTTGCTATTCCTTGAGGATTTTGTAAGTAGTGATGTCCAAAAACACTACTAACACTACACTACTATGTAACACAACACATGCAGTAGTAGTAGTAGGAGGAGGAGGACTGTGGGAACAAGTTAAGGGTGATGTCATTGCTTAACATATGTTAAATTTATGCTGATGTTACGTCTGGCTTAATTTATGCTGATCTCATTGCTTGGTTAATTTATGTTAATTTTATGCTGACCTCATTTCTTTTGTTCTCACAGAGAGGGGTCATCTATCAAAATTTTGACAGAAAGTATATAGATCCTCTCTCTGGGGTTAAGACAAGTGATCTGATTGGCCTAAGTGTGGAAGTGTTGTTGATCTAAAGCCTTTCTTTATGTTACAATAAATGCTTTATCCAGTGTTTTTCCCCTCTAATGGAACAACTGGTATGTTGCTCAAGTTTAGTTAGAACTGTCTTTAAATCTGCAACGTTAAAGTCCTGAGTTATGATATGAGCTGCCTCTGGATATGTGCTCTGTTGTGAGGTAATGGTGCTGTGCAAGCAACATAGGGCAATGCTAACATTATCATCTGGTGGAATGTAAACAGCTTTGACTCTAACAACAGTATACTCACATGGAAGGGAAATGGACCTGCATTTAACTGTCAGATACTCCAAGTCACAAGAGCAGTGGCTGTCTATAATGTTGGTATTGGTACATCAGTTGCTGTTTAGGTAAATGCATAACCCCCTCCTTTGCTATTACTGGAGTCTTTGTTTCTGTCCCAGGAAATGTTGTGTAGCCTGCTAGCTACTGGGCAACATCAGGGATGAGTGGGTGAAGTCAAGTCTCCGTTATAAGCAGGAATGCAACGGTCATGTGAGAGTTTGTTCATGGAAATTTGTGGGTTTTAGTTCATCCATTTTGTTGGTGATAGATGAAAAAGATGCTGTCCAAAAATTGGAACTACAAAGAAATGCTTGATGAAAGCAAATAATTTGGGACGTAAGAGTATATGAAAGCATGTGTGACCTTGTAAACATTTTAAAAGCAAAGCATTTGACTTAGTTGAAAAAAGCGTCTTTGACTACTGATTTGATCTGCTAGTCAAACTTAAAAGACAATAACAAATAAGTTCTTTATATGATATTTCAATAGGATGTAAGAAAATCTAGATCCATTAAATACTGTTGAAGGGGAGGGCAAAAAGGATGAACTGAAAGAGAAATTAAACAAATTCTTTTAGGCTCAAATTCTTTATGCTGCATCCAGGTTTCAGTGAGACACTAAGACAATAAGTCAATATGAAGGTCTGTTATCAGATCATTAACTAACCTAATATTTAATAATCAACATGTACTTATCCTGTTTTTCAGTTCCGATGAAGTCACAGCAACAGCTATCTGCAACAGTTTGGTTGCTGATGTAGAAACACTGCATTATCTTAAATATATCGTTATTATTACAGGAATAATAGTAATAATAATAATAATAATAATAATAATAATAATAATAATAATAATAATAATGTAGTGTACTGAGGAGCAGAACATTCCAGAGCAACACACAAAGATCCAAAGACCCTTTCCCAAAACTGTAAATTTGATAAGAAACCATTTCAGAAGACAGCTAACCCAAAATTCACCTCCAAATGGAACATCTGCTGATCGGATGTTTACTAATAAAGGGCCACTAACAGCTCTCTTGGACACAACAGGATGTTTTTCTACCTCCACTAGAATCTGACAAGGGTCACAAAGTGTCAATTGTGAGGAAAAAAACACCTCTGCAGAAGAGGATTTTCATTCTTCACAGTGACATTCTGATCACCCTACCAAATGCACGGAACTTAGTATGCAGGAATGAATTGAACAATTTATAAATCAGAACATTAAGGAAATGCAACATCACCGACGTGATGATCTGGAATCAGTCTCTGACACCAGGTTGATCAGGACAAATATGGAAGAAGAACACACAAATCTAAAGTTTTTGTGGAAGATACACACATGATACACAAACACCCCCCTTCTCTTTGCCACAGACCCAGCCATTAAGGCAGAGAGAGACTTTTTTACTCTAAGCATATATATTTCTTAGGTTTTATTTTTCTTATTACTGAATGTATATGCTTGTATTTTAGCTATGTTATAACTTTACAGGTGCCTGTATAGCTCAACGGGTTAAGCAGGTGATTCATGTACAGGGGCTGGTCCCCGACGCAGCAGCCGGGGTTCGATTCCTGCTTGCAGCCCTTTGCTGCATGTCTTCCCCCCACTCTCCTCCCTCCTTTCCTGTCTGTCTCCACTGCACCTATCAATTAAAGCCAAAAAAAAAAATACTTAAAAATTACTTTAATGTAGTCTAAAGTCTGTAATCTTTAAGTTTATTCTTATGTTTACATCTTTTATTATTATCTCAGGAACCATATGAGATAAACATATTGTGTTAGGTATCATTCTAATCACTTCTTTGGTGTTCTTTCAGATCTGTGATCATCATAAATATTGAACAATTGGATTTGTACATTTAAGAAATGAACAAAGAGTAAGTTTTGAAGGTATGTGGCATCTGACCTATCTTGGACTGTGAAGCTCAACACCACCCCTTGGGAGGAATGCATCCACAGCTGGTTTGATGCCGATTTGAATTTGGCTCCAAAACTTTCTATGTAAAGGAAAGTCACTGGAATGCAACAGGGCTTGTAGAACACGGGAGTCTCTGAGAAAAATGCAACTGAGGCATAGAAAAGTGCAACTGGGCTTAAGAATAGAACCGGCCTATTAAGACCAAAGAACAAAAAGAAGATCGGGCTGGAAAATTACATTTTTGAAATAGGCTTTTTCATGAAAGTTAAACTAAAATGAAGGCTTAAAACTAGGTTCTTTTATGATGGCTTAAAGAAACGAATAACTTAACTTTAAACTCGGGTTTTGTTTTTCTATATTTTACTTAAAGTTTCACTTCTTAAGTTAACACGACAACAGCACAAATATTTTCTTGATAACTATGAGCTTCGACTCTTAGTGTTTTTATTTCGGCACACTTTTGCAACACAAACCTGCCAAAGTGCCTCCTTGTCTGTGTTGCTGAACCAACTCATCCAGCAGATCATCACAGCTACACATCCTGCAGCAGACTCCCTCTCCCTCATACAAAGGCTACGCAAGTATCACTTTCATTCTGCTAAATGCGTGAATTTACAAGTTACAATCGGTTTTCCAATTTTGAAGAAATTTTAAATAAATCACCTTTCTACCTACTGCTTCCAGTGACGATCACAGGTAATTAATTTGTGTATAATTATCATTGGTTCTACAGTGTATTTCTTTGTTTTGGGAACTGAAGTTCAATGAAATCAGAGTTTACAACTTTCAGATAACAGACAGATGAACTTAATTTGAATCAGTCTCTTTGAGACTTAGTCCAAATTGATAATTTTCTCAGAAAAGTTGAGAATGGTGCCCCTAAATTGACGAGTGCAATTTTAACCATAACGTGTACATTCTACCACTAGGTGTGTTGCAGCCTACACTTTTATCTATATTGTTTGGTTCCCGCATATAAGGCTAATTTCTGCAATATTTTGCCACAATAATAAAACATAAATTTCATTAAAGTAAATGTGTTGTGTCTCAAAACTTTTTTTAAAATATTTAGCCAAAACCACAATTATACATACGTTTGTGTGACCATTTTCCAACTCAGCAATGTTCATTCAGAAAGTACTTTCTTGTTATTTTGATACACAAAATTATATGGCTTTGTGTTGGCTCAAATGCATTAAGTTTCAAATTGAAAGGAGTATTGCACCTCGGATGTTTAAATGATACATTTATACACAGGATGCGTCTTTTTCAAAGCACTGCATTATTCACAAAATTATCATTCTTTAAAAATCAACACACTTGGAGACACATAAAAACGGTGTCAATCTTTGTTATATAACCCTCACTAACCGTCTTATCTACATCAAACAGATAGCTGCCATCATGGGTGCAGGTATAACAAAGACAAACTTTTTAATTAAGAAAATTTGTTCTGCTAACATCCCCAAGCTGCCTCATTGTTTGCTCTAGCACTTGTTTTTCAGGAACAAGAATCTCAATAAACATTAACCAGCATGAACTATTCACTGGGTGTATGTGTCAATGCACACATTATCGTGTGTGTATATATGCTTACATATGGGAAACTGTGGAACAAAAATTCAAATGCTATTGGCCTGTTGTTGGATATTGCTTCTGGTTTCTAACTGAAATGTACTGTATTTGAACACTAAATGTTTTCACTGTGTTGGGTACAGTGTTCGTGCTGCGGTGTTTTGTCACAGATCATTTTGATGCCAAAATGGTTTGTTCCTATTCAGGAAGCATAAAATACCAGAGACATGGTGTGTTATGAGTTTTCTGCTGCTTAACACAACTTTGTACCCATTAAAATAGTCAATAACTTCAAGTGCCACTTGATAAAATTTGAACAAAATCATTCACATATCCACGCATGTGTGTGTGTGTGTGTGTGTGTGTGTGTGTGTGTGTGTGTGTGTGTGTGTGTGTGTGTGTGTGTGTGTGTGTGTGTGTGTGTGTGTGTGTGTGTGTGTTAATTTTTCTCGTCAATCGCTTATCTAACCAGGTGGGTGGATGGCTGGGGACCCGCAGAAAATTATTATTGTTGAGTGTCAGGTTGGTGGTCAGGCAAAAAAATTTAAACTAACAACAAAAGGGAAACGTTAAAAAAAAACCTTAAAAAGTTGGACTCCAAAAAATCAGCAGGTCCTGATAGTTTTGATGCATTTTTTCCAATACTGGCTGCTGTCTTCATTGCTGAGCCTTTCACTTGTATTTTTAATCTAAGCCTCAGGATAAACAAACTTCCTAAAGTTTGGAAATCAGCCATTGTCCTCCCATTGCTAAGAGGAGGTGATCCCTCAGTCGTGAATAATTACAGGTGTATCTCTAAATTATGTATTCTGGTGAAAGTACTTGAAAAATTGGCCTGTGATCAACTGAAGGAATTTTAAGAAGCAAGCAACCTTCAAGACCCCCTTCAGTCAGGTTTTAGGAAGCAGTACAGCAGTGCAACTGCTGCTCTTAAAGTTTTAAATGATGTGCTTGAGGCATTGGACTCAAAAAAGTTTTGTATTGCTCTGTTCAGTGATCTATCCAAGGCATTTGATGTTGTGGATCACAGTCTTCTGTTAGAAATTCTTCTCAAGATTGACATCTCCAAACAAGCCACCTCTTGGTTTGCTGATTATTTGGCAAGTAGGATGCAATGTGTTCAAATGGCTGGAGTTAGTTCTTGAGGTCACAAAAGGCGTACCTCAAAGATCAGTCTTAGATCCCTTCTATTTACAATTGACATTAATCTGTGTGCAAAGTTGCCAAATGCTGCATATCATCTTTATGCTGATGACTTGTGTAATTTACTGCTGTTCACACTTGATTGCATAGGTATTTGAATTCTTGCAATCCACCTTTGATGCAGTGCAGATTCGTCTGAAAAAATTGAAAATGGTTTTAAATGTAGAAAAATCCAAACTGATGCTTTTTTCAAATTAATTTGTTCGCTTGGAGGATATCCCCTCAATTAGAACTGTCCATGGTAAAACTTTAGGCCTGGTCACCAGTTACAAGTACCTGGGATTAACTATTGATGAGGACCTTTCTCTCAAAGTCCATGTCAAAAACTTGATCTCTAAGTTAAAGTTGAAGTTTGGTTTCTACTATAGAAACAAGTCATGTTTCTCCCTCAGAGATCGGAAGCCTTCAATGTCAGCTACTTTTTTGCCTCTACTTGATTATAGCGATGTTGTGTATATGTGTGCTTCAACCAGCTGCCTACAGTCCTTGATTCCATTCTACCACAGTGCTCTGAGGTTTATCACTAGTTGTAGCCACCTCACCCACCACTGCAAATTGCATGCTAAAGCTGGTATGCCTTCCTTGACTCTGGTTTATAAGGCACTTCTTGGCTTGGGTCCTACTTATTTATGCACTTTTCTTCAGAGAACTGGAAGCTATTATGCCCTACGATCACATGACATTTTGCATCTCTCTGCTCCTCATGTTCAAACTGAAATGGGAAAAAAAAAGCTTTCAGTTACTCTTCCCCCTCTGCATGGAATGGCCCCCAATCTGAACTGAAATTGTCAAAATTTGTTTCATTGGAAGCCTTCCGCTCTGTCTTAAGATATCGACAATGGAAATCCTTTGAACAGTGCCTTTGTTCTTAAATTGTTACTGTAAAAATAACTCCTGTGTTTTATGTATCTAATTGCTTGTATTTAATATTTTTGTGTTTGTTGTTTTTGTTTCCTTTGACATTTGCTGGCACCTATCCTGGCCAGGTCACCCTTGTGAAAGACAAGATACAACAATTAAAACTACATAATTAGTAAACATGTGTGACTAAAATTTAAGAGATCAGTAGACTTGATCAGTGGGGATGATGGAGCACCTTAATAGAAAATCTGCTTGGTTATAATATGAACCTCAATATGTCAAACTAATAGGACTTATTTTGAAATAGCACAGGCACACTTAGCACAAGCAAATAAAAGCATATTCCACAAGAAAAAGTTTGATGAGTTTTAAATGATAAGACAAAAAAATCCTATATAAAGACAAAAACATAGCACGCCAACCAATAGTGACTTGACTAAAGGTCTCAGTGGCAATGGTTCAGTATTTAGTTTACTAATTTTTAGCTGGCAGTACTTGACAACACCTGGACATAGAATCAGTCAGTTTTTTGTTAGCGGGGGTGGCCACTGCGGACGGAGGCTTGTCAGCTGGGTCAGGCAGGAAAGTCTTTATGCTGGGGAATTTACCTGCTGACTCCAGCTGAACAGTCTCTTGGCCGGGGGAATGGTCAGCGTCGACCCGCTCGGGTCGACAAGCGAGCTGGTGTAGAGCAACTCCAGGGCGGGTGAGGCGGTGTAGAGCACCTTGGGAACATGTGAGGCGGCGTAGAGCCCCTACAGCAATGGTTCTCAACCTGGGGTCCGCGCCCCCCAGGAGGGAGCGTCAGAGATCTGAGGGACGCGTGAAGCTTTGTCTGCTCTGAGGCTGTGATTTTATAAAAAACTGATTTTTACATTCTGGACAAAATCAGAGTAACAGACTCACTGTGTCATCACAAGTGTACTTATAAAACATTCTTAAACCACATTTAGTTGGTCATTCTTCAGGTTGGCTCGCTAGTTCATCCCGATTCATTAGTTTGTGTGCAGTTAGAAAATTACTGACAGAAACGGTGTCTGAAAAATGCAAAACGGGTGAAGATTCATCAGTATCTAAAAACTCTGGCAATACCTGGAGAGTTACCTTAAGTTTGGTTTTATTAAAGGACAAGACAGAATTATGTTATTTATGGTGAAATGCTCGCAAATGACAGCATGAAGCCAAGCAAATTACGGCAACGTCAGGAAATAAAACGCAGTTCGATAAATTCTGAAAGATATTCACAAATTCGGACTTCCGGCATCAATGACTCATTAAATATACGTTATCTAAATATAAACGATGCCTCTTTTCCATCATTGTAAGGTAGACAATGTGCTACAAGCCCAGTTTAATCAAAAGTAGCTGCCCTTTAAAGCTGCAGGACTAACATTGGTGTCTATGAGTAGCCGGCTGTGCGACGAGTGAACAGGGACCGTCTACAAAATGCAAAACCGCTGCAAACAGCGAAGAGACACAAACATTCAACAAATTTACTGCAGCCATAAACTCTCTCCTCCTCGTCATAGTACAACTTTTGGTTTGATATAATTTGATATAATTATTATTATTATTATTATTATTTTTTTTTTTTTTAAATAATTTTAGAGGGGGGGCTTATAGGGGGGGCTGCAAGCCAAACAGGTTGGGAACCACTGCCCTACAGGACGGGTGAGCCGACATAGAGCAACTCCAGGACGGGTGAGGCAGAGAACCCAGGGGCAGGCACAGGTAATAGCAGACAAGAGGTAAATAGGGAAAAGGGTTTTATTAAATAAACAAGAAGTAAACCAGTGCAGAAAATGGAAAACCAAACAGAGGGGGAAACCAACTAAACCGGCTATCTAACAATCAACAGAAAACTTTATCTAATTAACAAACAGTGAAAAATCATTGAAGGGAAATTACAGACACAAGCGGTGTAACTGGCAAGGGGACGGACTGAACTGAGACTAACTGAACCTAATATAAAACGAGAAGAAATCATTAAGCACACTGAATATGTAAATTCATTTAACAGGATGAGAACAACAACTGGATCAGGGATCATAACACATAGCTAAAAATGCAAACACATACATTTACTAATAAGAAAAATAAGACCTAGGAAGTATATATGCTTAGACTAAAAAGTCTCTCTCTGCCTTTATAGCTGTGATCTGTGACAGATAGAAGGGGGGTGTTTGTGCACCATGTGTGCTTCTCCACAAACACTTCAGATTTTTGTTTTTCTTCCATACTGGTGCTATTAAACCTGGTATCAGAGACTGAGTCCAGATCGTCACTCTAGTGATGCTGCATTTCCTTAATGTTCTGATTTAAACGGTTCAATTATTGTGTGGAAAGCTCTCTGTGTTAGGTAGGGTGATCAGAAGCTTACCAAGAAGAATGCAATCTCCCCTCCTCCAGAGGTGTGGTTAGTCTCGCAATTGGCACTTTATGACCCTTATCAGATTCTGGTGGAGGTAAGTGGCATCCTGTTGTCTCCAAGAGAGCTTAGTAGTAAACATCTGATCGGCAGATGTTACATTTGAATGTGAATTTTGGGTGAGCTCCACTACATATGAATCCATAAAAACACTACACAATGTAAGCTATAACTCTGTGAGATGCAGATGCAAACTTTAACCCTTTGATGCATAACCTGGGTCAAAAGTGACCCAAATCCAATGGAAAATGGGTATCTCCTGATGTGGTCTACGCATCAAAGGGTTAAAGGGTTTGAAGTGGACCTTTGAGCAGCAGATCATGTAGTAAAATTGTCCTCAATGGTAAGCAATGAATTCACACAACATGCTCAAATTATAGAAAAAGTTTACACATCTTCACCCAGAACAGAGAAACTAATGATATTTTAGTGTCTGTTAGTGTTTGCAGTTGCAAAACCTGCAGGTCAAAATGAAAAGGTTGTTTCTCAAAAAAATTTAAAATAAAACACAAACACAAACAAACATAGCCTAAAACATTGTTTGGTGTTAAAACATTATCACATACATCACCACCAGATTAGTGCATGTAATTATCTCAGACTCCAACACATAGCATCAATTAGAGAATCATGTTAGACATTTGTACTTCAGAGAAAATTATTCTTTACACAGAGTAATCTTCCTCCAGCCCTTATTATCCAGCATGATTGTGATGTTTCTGATAGTCATGGCTAATCAAATATCAATACTACCAGCAGGTACCAGCCTCTTCTGAACAGAGAGCAGAAACATCTTCAATCAGAAGGTCTCAGTGGGGTTCTCCTTAACTGCTGGGGCTCAACTTTATGAACGACTTTCAGGGATTCTGGGTCGTATTTACCGCGTGATTCTCGTTTTTTGCAGAATGTGCACAAACATGTTACGCTGCTCAGCACTTCTTCACCCCACTTCACTTCTAATGAGGCAAACAGAGACGATAAGCATAAAAACTGCTGTTTACAAATTATCTGACAGACATCATAGAGACGGGAGTAAAAAGAGAGCAAGGTAGCTGTAATGATTAGGGCGATGAGCTTCACAGTGAGGCTGAGAGGATGAGCAAAAAGAGGTGGATGGCAGTACCATAGAGCAGGGGGGAAGATAAGAAATGCTTTGTACTTTTGCATCTGGCTGGAGCAAGGAGGTAGTGGCGTATGTAAAATGAAGTAAAGAAAAAAGAGGACAAGGTCAGACAAAGTGGAGAGACAGAGAGAGGGCAGGAAAGAGTGCAGCGAAAACAGATTGGGTAAATGACAAGAAAGAAAGAGGGGGGAAAGAACAGATATGAGAAGCTTAGTAGCAAAGAAGGCTATGAGAACAAAAGCGGGCGCGCGCACACACACACACACACACACACACACACACACACACACACACACACACACACGACCACTCTGACTGGAAACACTGGAAAGCTTCAACTGTCCTAGGGGCTGGGAGATCAGCCATCCACGTCAATTCCCAGCAATTCTCAGTAGTTTTCTGTACTAACTGCGAATTGCCATTTACTGCTGTTAACTTGAAATTCCACGGCAATTTACAGTGCCTTTACTGACAAAAATCCCTCCTTTTGCAGTTTGTGTTACTTGTTCCTATCAGAACTCTGGCTGATTTTCATTTTTTGTATCAGCTGGAGGTTTTTAAGAGAATTATTAGGACATCCTGATAACAGGGAACTGTAACAGTGCAGCTTAGAAGTTAGAAATGCATGGACTAGTTTTTAAGCATCAGTCTGAGACAAGATGTTCCTGATTTTGACCATATTGCATAGGTGAATGAAGGCCGACTTATAGACTTGCTTTACATGTATGTGAAAGGATAAATCCTATTAAAAAATAACTCCAAAGTTCTTTACCCAGGGATCTGTGGGCATGTAGGAGAGGAATCATGGCGTGGGCTTTTTAGGCTGGAATGCTGACAGAAGATCCAGAATGAGAATTAAGATTCAGGGTTGAAATGAGGTCGGGTGGATGGCATGTGCGTCAGATGGTCAAGAGTGAGGGGAAATTCAAACAGGGAGGGGAACGGAGCACTGGTCAAGAGAAGAAAGACAGGTTACAACAAGGCAATCAACAATTTAAAAAGAAAAATTTGGCCTGAGCCCACTGTTGTCTGATAACGATCCAATGTTGGATGGTGAGCAGAGTCCATCTTTTATGGTAGGGTAGGTGATTATTGGCCAACCCATCTTTTTTGGTAGGGTAGGTGATTATTGGCCAACCTATCTTTTATGGTAGGGTAGGTGATTATTGGCAGGTGAGCCACTCCCTTGCACAGATGTCCTCACTCAGGTAGTTATCCAATCTGAATGGTGCACACACATCCCCACACCCACACACACTCAATCACAATCATTGCCCACAGAAAGAGAAAGGAGGGAAAGCTTCCAGCTAAGCAGAGGTGGAGGTGAAGGACATGACACCTTTGCTTTGCAGCGGCATGTGTTATAGTATAATGTCTGTAAATGGTGTTCAGCCTACACATAGCTTTGCCCAGGTGAATAGATCTGGCCTATAATCAATGAGATTGGGTTTGTTTCATGTAGGTGCAGCTAATTGCAAAACGTGAAACCGCTGTGCTAAAAACAGTATGGCGTAATGACTGGTGACAGAAATAGCTGATGATAATCTGAAGAAAGCTTTGGTGAGCCATTTATATGGCTAGATCTATTGCTGTAAATGATCACATCATGTTTCAGCAGCATTTGTACCACAAAACTATTAAGAGAGCTGGAAAGGAGCTCATGATGCATGCCTAGTAAGAAACATATATAAATATAAAATAAAGAGTTGGAACAAGCTAATACTGTCAGTAAGTTGGGAATAATTGCAGTTGAGTCTGTTTCTCTTGCTTTAATGGCAATAGAACAAAAGATTATTTCAGGTGGGAAGCTGCAGTTGCTGTGGGGGAAAGCCATACTTTCTGACTTTGTTACACTTAGGAAGATGAAAGAGTAGGTACAATATTTGTCTTGAAGTGATGAATGAAGTTACATCTTTAAATGTCAGACTGTAATACATATCAATCTAGCAATTTCCTCATTTCATTGCAGCTCATTCTTTTTATATTTTACATAAGAGTGTTACTTTAAAGTTTGTTTGGTTTTTTGCCTTTATTGATAGGTGCATTAGAGACAGACAGGAAAGGAGGGAGAAGAGTGGGGAAAGACGTGAAGCGAAGGGCCGCGAGCGGGAATCGAACCCATGCCGCTGCGTCGGGGAGGTCCCTATACATTTGTCGCCCGCTCAACCCGTTGAGCTATACGGGCACCCCAAGAGTGTTGCTTTAAAAATGTTTTCTGATAGAAATACAACTTATCACTTAGATTCTTTAATGTAGTATGTATTTTAGTTCATTTTTAATAGTCATTTTATTTGATAGTGTCAGGACCCATGCCTCCACCTCTGCTTAGCTAGCAGTCTGTCCTCCTCCCTTTCCCTCTCTGCCTTCTGTGGGTGTGATTGCAGGAGTGTGACTTGGAGTGACGACAACCAAGACAAGTGAGGACATCTGCGTTAGGGGCTAGCCTTACCTGCCTTCAATCAACCACTCTACTAAAGAAACCTGGCTCAGACTATCACTCAGTGCCAGATCATGACCTTGACTGTCACACCATTCACCTCTGACACCAGGTAGTAGCAGGTTTCTCCCTTCCCCCCTCCCTTCGTCTCTCTCTCCAGTAGTGTTGCTTTCGTCAACGAAAATTATGACGAAATATCATCGTCAACGGACCTTTATCACTTGACGAAAACGAGACGAGATGAAAAAATTTCGTCTCATCTCGTTTTGGTCAACGAAAGCAAAGAGATATTTCAGCAGAGTTTTTATTTTGTAAACTGAATTTCGTCTCGTTTTTATTCGTCAATAATATTGTATTATATATTTTATTATAGTTATCATCACATAACCACCATTTATGTTTCGTCTCGTCTCATTTTCGTCAAGTGATAAAGGTTCGTTGACGACGATATTTAGTCATAATTTTCGTTGACTAAAGCAACACTACTCTCCAGGTGGGCGTGACCGTGGTGGGTGATATGCGGGCAGGCGCTGCCTGTCCGCAATTAACTGACAAGATGCATGGGCAGGTGGGAGTGATCAGCTGCAGCTACTTCTCCTCTTCCATAAAAGCCAGATGCAGCTCACTACTCAACACCTGACCATTGAACAACCTCAGTCAGTTTTCTGATTCTTGTTCAGTCTGGCTTCCTTGGGTTTTCTTGTGCTAACTATTGCTTCTTGTGCTTTAGTTCCGGATCTTCCACCTGACCGTAATTCTTCATCTGAATTCTCTGTCTGCTCTAATCCGCCAGTCTAGATCCTCCTGATCACTGCTCGAAAATCATCCCTGGTTTCAGCACCTGTCTCATCTCTGCCATTCCCCTCACCATGCATCACCTCTGCCCGGCTTGTCCTTCTCTGCTTCCCCTCACATCTGTAATCAGCTAAGTTCTCCGCTTACTCTCCAAGTCCAGCAGTAGTTATTAGAGTGATGAGTAGTAACTATTTCTTGTGAGTGTTAATTCTTGTTTCCTGTTAAACCGTTTTGGCTTGTAGTGACTTTCCCAGGAATTATTACGTGTAGCCTAGCTCAGTTATACCTAGTCCTGGTTAGCTCCTTCTTTTGCTAAATCTTAGACTGGAGTTTTGTCTATCAATTATTTCTCCTACAGCCCTATAGAGGTTTCTGTTTGTTTCTTGTGCGGGAACTGCTTCTCAGTTCTGTGGCCGACTTCGAATACGCCCTATTGTAGTTTTTCCTGGAGTGTGTAAATAAATGTTTTACTTCAACTGCCTGTCTGCTATGTTTCTGTTTTCCTTTGCCTGAGTCTCTGTATTGGCATCACAACAGTACAGTCCGGTCAAGATGATGGCAGGGGACACCTTGGACAGGTCACCTGTCTGTCATAGGGCTACACTACACATAGAGACAAACAAACATTCTCACATTCACACCTACGGACAATTTAGAATCACCAGTCAACCTCAGCATGTTTTTGGACTGGGAGGAAGCCAGAGTACCTGGAGAAAACCAACAGCATACGCAGGGAAAACATGCAAACTCCATGCAGAAAGATCCCAGGCTCAGGCCGGGATGCAAGCCAGGGATCTTCTAGCTACAAGGCAACAGTGCTCACCACCGACTCACTGTGCAGCCCAATTTTTCCTAAAATGTTTGATTTGATTGAATTAATTTGTGCTTAAATCAAGATAAAATTCTCTTGATTGATGTAATCTCATATAACATGGGATGTATTTTAGCCTAGAAGGGTATATTCTGGGCTAGGCTATTTCAGCCTAGCCCAGAATATACCCTTTTAATCCTCTACCCTTTTATACCCGGGGTATAAATTGGGGTAAGCTAAAGTATACTTCGGCCGGGTGTTTAGTCTGGCCTGTTATACACAGACGCAGTCAATCTTAGTTTAAGCACAAATCAAAGACAATACAAAGAGATATAGTGAAATCTGTTGTACAGAAACAATTGAAAGCAACACCAGCCAGTGTGGATGTTCTTTCAACAAAACAAACAAAAAATAATCCTAAATAACGTAACAACTTAAGTTTAACATGCTTAATATTTATGTGTCAACAGGTGTAAACTGGCCTGTCAAAGTATACCATGGAGTATACTTTGACCTAGGCCAGTTTATATCCGGGTATACTTTGGCTGGGTGGTTAATCTGGCCTTTACACCGGCACACCTTTAATTGGGGTCTAATGGTGAGCTGCAAAAACACAGCTCACACAATGACTGACAAAGAGAGGAGGTGATTGCATAGAGCCCTTGTTCTCATGAGCATTGTTTTCGCTCTGCCCTGACCCCAGCTGTACTTTCACGTCTGACATCTTCCAAGGCTGTGGAGTTGGATTCAGTTCCCTAGGATTATCATGACC
This sequence comes from Amphiprion ocellaris, assembly GCF_022539595.1. NCBI lineage: Eukaryota > Metazoa > Chordata > Actinopteri > Pomacentridae > Amphiprion > Amphiprion ocellaris. The sequence goes on from NC_072775.1 coordinate 27,461,561, forward strand.
TCGCCTTGGTGTTCAGCAAAGAAAATGCCCTCTCCTTCCGGCTGTCTGTGTGGAAAGCTGTTCATACACATGAAAGCCAAGTGAATATTTGTTGTCCGAGAATATAATGTCGACACATTTATCATTCTTATTAATGTTTAATCTGACTGCTCTTAATCTGAATGGCACAAAGGTGACAGTATATGCACTTTCAGATTCCGGTTACAGCTGTCCTACCAACATGGTCTGGGTATTTGGTAGACACAGCTACCTCTACCTACCTGAAGGTTGGTGTGGTCGCTGTCATATAGGTTACCTGATTTCTGATATCCAAATCTACTTCAATCTGACATTCCGGTCTCATGCTAGTTGTACACAGGTAAAGTGAGACCGAATTTCTTCCAATACTAAGCTCACAACTGTTTTTTTTTATGGCACTGCAAATAATGCTCAACAAATTGGTGACTCATGCTGCATGTGGGTCCCCTATGCAACTCAAAATTTTACTTCCCTCCCCGACCATGTGAAAGAACTTATGGAACGGATGAAAAGGAGAGATTCTCATGGTGGAAAAGGCTGGGACTAGTGGAATTGGTTTAAGTCAGGATTGTGGGTTCAGGTCCTAATGAAATTTGCTACCCCAGTGATAATTACATTGATTCTATTCTGTCTGTTCACCTCATATATCCTTCCATTTCTCAAAGCCATGATATCTAGAATCATCTATTCTACAGTATCACAATATGCTCTACTCCAGGAAGACAGGCATTCTGTGTTCTCATCAGATGAAGGACCATCAGATGGAGAAAACAAAGTGTAAATAGAATGTGAGAGGAACCTTATATGATCGCTCATGAAAATCTAGCGAAGTGTAAGAGGGCGATAATGGCAGGGATGTACACACATCCAAAGTTATATCTGTATTTTCAAGCTAATTCTGCTTCTATCTTACTTTACACTATTTTGCTCGACATATAATCTATGCTTTGTTTTTTTTTATGCTTTCTCTCCCCTCCTGAGATGCTGACACAATCTATGATGAGACGTCGCTAAGGCAGCAGGACGATGGTTTCCCCAGCTGTTTATGTCTGCCTATGTGGTTTTGTGCCAGCATGTGAAAGCATCTGTCGAAGAAAAGAACATATAAATTATAAACAGAAGGGAAATGTTATGAAAATTATCACATTTGATGATTGAATGTTCTTATTCATTGCAATACTGTGTACTATGTGAAAAAAGGAACAGGGACACAAACTGCTCACACAGGAATTTGCAGAATAAGTAACCAGCTCTAACTGCTTGCCTGTAGCGAACAAGCGATAACACATACCAACATGCGTAACTCATGCTTGTATGCCTGTGTAAAGGGACAAGACAGTCTGGTTTGTAGGCTTCTCCAGGCTTTATCCTAATCAGTAAGTTGGCTGGAGTGGGCATCAACTCAAAATTGGATAAATCACTGAAGAGAATCTTATCCCAGTCATCAACAGTCCAATCCTTGTGATTCCCAGCAAAGAGTAACCAGGCTTTCCTCTGCCTTTCGTTGATGAAGGGCTTCTTCCGTGTCCTGTGTGACTTCAGACCAGCTTCAAGAAGTTGGTTTGAACTGTCCTTGCCAAACAAGTCACATTTCTCCACAGCGTCCACTCATTTTTAAGGTACCTGGAGGTCTTATGACGATTTCTGAGACAGGAACGGATGAGTGCGCGGTCATCTCGTGGGGTAGAAAGATGTTTCCTGCCACGACCAGCTAGCAATTTGGTAGGACCATGTTCGGCTTGTTTTTTCTTGGTGTAATGAATGGCTATCTTGGAGATTTTCAGTTTGTTCGCTACCTGTCTCTCACTCATGCCAATTTCCAACAGTGCCAGGATAGCTGCCTTTGTGGCTTCACATAATCCTTTAGTTTTAAGCATTATGTGAGAGCTGACAACTTCTGAGTTGTGCTTCGTATGTGCAGTGCTGCTTGTGACATGAAATGGCCTCTTATATACCCTGGGAATAGAATTAAGCTTAAGCATGTCAAATAGGACATAAAATATTATGTAATCAGCTGCATTTTCTGTTGTGTTTTAGTGGTACCAGGCATTAAAATGAACAAGAAATTGAAGAAACAAGGGTGGTCTAATATTTTTTTCCATAACTGTTTATGCACAAGGTGCTTCCATAATCAACAACTTTTAATCAATTGTTTTAGCAAAACCCATGTTGTGGCACATAGAGACGAAGCCTCATTCTAGCCAGTTGCTTTTCACAATTTTTACTGTCTTTAATGATTTTTTAAAAATTAACCTTGGCATTAATTTTATTTGTATCTTTTAACTGGGCATATAATTTTAGCTTTCAGTCATAGATTTTAAGTTGCTTTTAAGAACTTTAATCTTCTAATGTAATAGTGCCTTGCTATAATACCCTCAAAGAAGAAAAATACTATTTCTGGTCTGGATTCTGAGCAGAAAGGCAAACCTGTCCTTTAGTTGAACTGTCACTATTGCTCAAGCTAAACAACTTTATGCCCTAAGGTTCCACTGGTTGCAATGTCTGAGTCAAGACCAGCATGACTGTACAGCTCCAGTATTGGACCTGCCAACAGGGCTCTGGAAGCTGTTTGAACCTACTTGACAGCTCCAGTTCGAAGAAGTAGTACCTGTCAATGGCACTGTGGATAATGTGTTGATAAGATTCAGTGTACAGGTTCTGGGTTAAAATCCAAGCATAGGCAAGAGTGCTATTCAGAGATAATTTTCACAAAGCTTTGTGTGTCATACCATGACCATATTCTTCAAAAGCATTTACTGTACTGCATGTAGTTATTCACATAAAAGGTGAGTGAGGAAGTAACCAGTACAGAATGAAAAGCATAAACCTTTTCTGCTCTTTGACCCCCATACACCTAGCTAGTCACTGTGGTAGTAGTTATTAACTTGGTGACTACAGTAATAATATTATTGTATAATTTGTCAAAACTACAAAGTAGGACTGAACTTGTAATGAACTGAAATGACCTTTTAACAACACAGTAGTATCACAAGTCTAAAACAAATGGTGTGCATGGGTGCTCTTTGCCATCTCTAGTAGTACATTTGTGATAGTCAAGAATAAGCACAAAGACAGTATAACAACTTGAATGTGTGTGATAGTTATGAATAAGCAAAAAGACATTTATACCAACTTAAATAGGATCTTGTAAGAGAGGTTAAAATATTCCTCTAATATGTTGTTAAAACTGTTAAATATGTTGTTGTTAAAAATGATAAAAGCTTTAAAAACTGTTAAAGAATGTTAAAGATCTGTAAGCTGAGAAGTTATCAGGATCTTTGATCCACTTGTTCAGACTTCTGATCATGATTGATTGCTCATGCCCGCGGAGGCCGGAAGGGGGAGCTCTCCATGGCAGTGCTCCATTCGGACTGGAGCTGCCGAGAAAGCATTGGATGTATTGAGCGTGCCCTTTTTCATCCTCTTCTTCAGGTATGATTTATCATGAAATATAGTTTTCAAGATGTTTATATGAATTGTGTTAATATGTAAAGTTAATTGAGTGTGTGTTTTTGGAGCGTTATTCCGCTGTTTAAAGAGAGAAAAAGTTTGAATGGGCTGTCTGTTAACCGGCTTGCTAAAACTGCTTTGTAGCCACCACCAGCATGTGTGCGTCATGTGGACGACAGTAGTATGTTGCCATTTGAGATTGTGTTTTTATATATTTTTAGTATTTATGTATTGTTTATGAATTTGTTATTTGAATATTCATCTCAAGAAATTGTTGTTTGTATGCACGTTTGTTCTCTGTAATAAATTCGGACTGGAGCTGCCGAGATCTCCAAGATACCCCAAGCATTGCATGTTGTGAGCGTGCTCTTTTTCATCCTCTTCTTCAGGCCGTAACACATTCACACTTGAAGTTCATGAATTTAGAAGGGCTGCCTGAACACAATATTAAACATGTAATTTTCTTGATGGATCAGGAAAGGAAGTCAGAACTCTGCCACATTAAAAGACTAATATCTTATAGCTGTAATGGTTGATTTTCTATGATTTTTTTTAATGGTGGTCTATTTGAATTTAAGATACATGCTGAAAAATGATGAATATCTCATTGCAGATACTACAAGACTGAACACTGGAGAATTGATGGATGGAGCTGATGAGAATATTATGGGTCATACTCATTTAGCTCCCAAAAATATCTTAATATTTTTGAAAAACATTAACAAAAAAAATTTAATATAGGAAATACACAAGAAAAACAGAGGTTCAACAAATGGTAGACCTACCAGAAGAGAGAACTAACACATCCCCTTCCTTTACTTTCTGCTCTTGATGCTACTTTCCTGATCTTGATTGTTTTGGCCTCTTTAAAATAAAATAAAAAATAAATAAAATGAAATAGATTGTTGTTTGCTCATGCCTCACAGCACTACATATAAAAGCAATGATGTGATAGCAGAATGCTTAATGAATACCTTTTGAAAATTTGTAGCTATCAGAGAACCTGTTTATCAAGTTAAATGTAGTCAAGAAACTATAATTCTGTGTGCTAGTAGAAAATGTGAATGAGCAATGAGTCATGAATTTCATATGAATGTTCCATCGACTAGCCATATGGGGGAGTCTTGGAGCACTAAAATCATTCAATCCAAAACATCCTAACTGCCAAGCTCAGCAAGTCAGTTCACAAGCAGACACAGCATCGCCACCCTTAGGCCAGTTTCTTTATGAAACAATTGCCAGAATCAAAAGCAGGCTTCTAAGTGTTGAATATCTTCACATTCCTGATGGTCCAAAACTTACATATACTGACAACAACATATACTGACTGAAATAATAAATCTGTCATAAACAGAAAATTAAATGAAACAACAACACTTGTGCGATGACTTTGGTGATAGTTACGTTCAAAATGATCACTCACACAGAAAATTAGAAGCAATAGAATCAGCAGCCAAAGCTGGTCATTCAGTATGTCCCAACCCCAAGCAACGCTTCTGGGTCTACCCTGGAGTCTCCTCCCAGGCGGACATGCTCAGAAAACCTCCAAAGGAAGCCTCCCTGGAAGCATCTGAATCAGATGTCTAAACCACCTCAACTGGCTCCTTTCGACACAAAAGAGCAGCAGGTCTACTCCGAGCTCCCTCCAGATGTCTGAGCTTCTCACCGTATCATGAAAGCTGGGCCCAGCCATACTGTGGAAGAAGCTTATTTCAGTTGCTTGTACCCATGACCTCCTTCTTTCGATGACTATCCAGAGCTCATCACCATAGGTGAGCTGCAAACTGCTCCAGTGAGTGCTGAAGTTCACAGTCTAATGATGTGGTACCATTGGCTAATGGTACCACATCATCTGCAAAAAGCTGAGGTCCTCAAACCAGACACCCTCCTCACCCCAGCTGCGCCTTGAGAACCTGTTCATGAATACCACAAACAGGATTGGAAACAAGAGGCAGCCATAGCGGAGTCCAACACCTACCTACGGAACATGCCTAACATTGTGCTGATAACTGATGTTACTGATGTAATTGATGTTAATATTTTAATTTTTTCTTTTTACTCAGCCTTTTAAAATTTTATTAAGTGGGCTTCAATGAATAAGCATTGGAGAACACCTATTGTTATCGCTCAGGCTTATTCTTTTTTATTATAGCTTCTTTCAAAACAATATTTCTCATTCATTTGAATGAGAAAGTGTGTCCAGACTCATAGTGTAACTCGTCCCGTAGCTCTAAGAAAATCCATGAAAATTATATATCACAATGTGCAGCTTGATCTGGAAAGGGGTGCTCTGTCTTTCTGTAGCAGTTCATCAACAGGAAGTCAGCCGGACAACTGCCAAAACTCAGCCATCACTGGAACCCTGTAGCTCTGGCATATTTTTATAGTAGGAACTTCATTCAAAAATGTTTTTTATGTTCAGTGACAGTGGGTGACATTACGTGATGTAATCTAAATTTGTAGTTAATTTTGTCTCCTTCTCACAATTTTTACTAAACATTAACAATTCATACTTTAAAAAGTAGGCATTTTTGTCCTCTTTCACTCAGAATGATTGTCATTGCCATAGGATTTTTTTTTTTTTTTACAAAATTCTTTAGAGCACAGAGTGGCCAACTAAACCTCTCACTGACTCTCATTATATCTGAGTTCCAAAATTTCAATATTATTGTTATTTTTATTATTGTTACATGAGTAATTATTATTATAGATGTGTCATTTATTTTCTGATATATTCATTATGTATTTGTATTTTTTTACAAAGTGCTTGATTGTACTAAAACTATTGATAAAAATGGTTGAAATGGTTAAAACTGAATGGTAATTTTCCATGGACTATTGAACTGTTGTGGATAGAAAGAATAACCAGGACATTCACCATGCCAATACAGAAACAAATTAGCGTGGCCTTACTAATATGGTTTAGCTTACAGTCAATAACCAACTGTATAAACTGTGTTAAAACTGCACCGCAAGTTAAGTTTGTAATTGCCTTTGTTTAAATAAGGGCACCACCAAGATGTCTGGGAACTCATTAATTAAAATTTATCACATCTGATTATACTGATCAGCCTCATTATTAGACGTAATTTCTGAATTAAGTGACCACGATTTCTTTTTTTTTTTTTTTTAAAGGACTAGTTAGGATATCACAAACATATTTATTGCCCGCTACTTCTGACAAGCAATGACCCAACAGTACACAAACATCATACAAAGACAATACAAGAGTAAAGGAGTACAGGGCTAAAGTTTGGCAATGAACGTATGCAATAGGAAAGCAAAAAATAAACAGTGACTATATTTGTCACTGGAAGTAGCTGGTTATAATGCTGGAATGAAAAAGTAAATTATAATTTCTAAATTCACTCATTTAGTGGAGATGGAGTCAAAAAGGAGAATGCTGAGAAAACTACTCAGTATTATGGACAATGCTTCTCAGTCCCAGCACACCACACTGATGTCACATCATACCATCTTCAGTTGGAGACTGAGACCATTAAGGTACTGCATAGAATGCCATGGGAGATCTTTTCTATCATTGGCTATCAAATGTAACTCCTTGCCTTTCTGCAGAAACAGTAGCTGAAATATATATTTTTTTTCAATAGTTTGGGGAATATTATTTTCAATGTGTCTTGCAATATTTCCTTTTCATGAACAACATGTAATCTAATGTGCAATATTTTGTTTTTCAGAGAAAGCAACCATGTTGCATTTCAGTGAAGGCAATGCCCCCATAGACTTTTTTAGGATATGTCTTGGAGTGAAGTTCAGATCTGCATCAAACCGCTCACAGATATGCTCATCTTCAGGGGTGATGTTAAAGTTCAATTCCCTCTCTCAAGATGCACTGTCCATGAGACGTCAGAGGCCAAATACTCATAGAACTAACATTAAGATAATTTCTTAAATATAGCTGTCTGGTTATTCAATATCTATGCTGATTAAAGATCTGCGGTTTGGATGCACAGGTGGTTGTAGTGAGTACAAACATGATATGTTTATCCCAAGCAGTTCCTGAAGTATTAAGTAATTTTACATGCTTACCGATCATTTAACTTAGTTTAAAATAGTGGCACACTCTAACATAAATAGGAATGCAAGCATGCACATTAAAGCAATAATTAAAAAAAAATATTTTTTAAATGTTTTTATGGGTCTGAGCAGATGAAAGGGGATAATTGTGTTTGTATGTGCATCGTTCACACACACTTAGGCCCAAGGTGTTTTGTGCATTGCAAGAACTGTTTATTTCATGTTGTTGCTCGTCAATCCAGTGATGCAAGATTTCCTTAATGTTAAGTTCACACTGTGCAGTTCATTCCAAAGCACAGATTTCCTGATGTTAAAAATCTCCTTCTTTACGAGGGGGAATTTAGGTCTCTTAACTCCTCTGTCGTTCAGTTCCCTTCAGTTCAGACAACTTTATTTATCCTAAGGGCTATTCATTTGCAGCTTTCTCAGCCTCCTCTGCAGTGAAGAGCTCTGTGGAGCTCCTTTCACATGCCACTAGCTAAAATTTGTAAAACAGTCCCCAGTGGTGTAGAGTGGATGGTCTGTGATGCATCATACACTAACACTGTTCGTCTGCTCTAAAATATCATGACTGACTGAGAAGACATGGAAAGCAGTTTTTCAATGATTGCATTTTAGTTGAATATGATAGATTTAACATGACAGATACTCAAAATGTATAAAGGAGGAATCTATTAGGGTTTCAAAAACATTACAAGGTTGGTATCTGGATTCAAATGGATGATGTCTTTAGGATATTGCATCCACATTTAGCCTGCACTCTCAACAATTCCTTGATAGGAGGCTAAATGACAGACACACAAATCCGCTCCAATAGTCACTATTCTTCCAGCCTTCCAGCCAGACAACCAGATGCAATCAGAGCAGCCAGTATACCAGCTGGCAGATACAGGAAAACTGATGGTTTGTGTTGGAGACGGAAGTATGAGGATTACGTATTCGACTGGGTGAAATGCTAAGCAAAGAAGATGGATACTGAAAATTTGTTTTCCTCTCAGTATGTTCTTCAGGAAAGCTGTGATTTTCAACTTCATTTGCTTTAGACCAGGGCATCAGAATCAGAATCAGTTTTTTATTGTCAAGTAGGTTTTCACATACAAGAAATTTGACTTTGTGTTTTTGTGCATAACAGTAAATGCTAACATGTAAATTAAAAAGAGCAAGTGTTGCTAGTTACTAAAAAGTAAATGTTACAAGGCAATCAAGGAGCAAGTGTAGCAAATACAAGGGATTACATGTAATAAAATGTAACTGAATAATTTCCAGTGTGCAGAAATATGCTTATTAGTGAGAATATGCAACAGTAGTGTGTAATGTAAACAACCTGAAATATGCAAAAGGATAACAATAATCCTGTGCGTTAAAGCTGTGTGTTTATGCTGCACATTGAGTTAATGACTATGGTGGGGGGAGAGTGTCATTGGGAGTCTCTAGCCTTGTTCTAGAGGCCTGCTGCTGTTGAAAAAAAACATTCCTGTGGCATCAGGTGCCACATGAACAGTTTGTGGGGAGGGATTGTCCACAATCTTCCTGGCACACCTCAGGGTCCTGGACAAGTATGGGTCCTGGAGGGTTGGTAAATTACAGCCCATCACCGTATTGACTGGGTAGATAATACACTGCAGTCTCGCCTTGTCCTTCGGGGTGTGGAGGAGGTTAGGGGTGATGCTCAGCTCCCATGTGAGGTCCTGGGTGATGATAGTCCCCATGGAGTGGCAGTGCGAAGATTCACACTAAGACCACAAAGAGACCAAAAGTATGGAAAGACAATGGTAAGGTGGCTGAGGACAGGAACAAACTAAATACCAACAGACACAAAAATGGGGAAACTGGGATGAAAGGAAATTATTTTCAGTTGGAAAGAGTTGCATGGACAGGTCAGTGGATAACTGATGTCATCCACACAGAAAATGGATTTTATGGCATTTTTGTAAACAGACATAAATGGTGCCTCAGTGTCAGGGTCAGATAATACATTTCAGGGTCCAGGCACGCATCAGGGATCCTGATGGTGTAGTCATTATTACTGGTGATGAAAATAATAGCCATGTTTAGCTAAACAGTGAGAGCCAGACAAAGACATAAAAGAGATTAATGTTATTGTGCTGGAAAGTGATGCTTTTGGAAGGAAGCTATAATCTTTCAGGTATCTCAGGATCTTGTTGATTAGCACCTCATTGATGACTGCCACCTGCTATAAAATGATAAGAAGAAGAAGAAGAGCATTCTTAGTATGAAGGCAGAGACAAAGAGGTTGCAGGACATTGACAAAGGAAGCTGAGAAGAGAAAAAGATAGAGTGACTGACGAAAAGGCAAAGCAGAACTAAAACTCTAACTTTTATCTCTTGGCAGCAACTCTGAAAAATAAAAGGTTGAAAGACAGACACTGATCTTACGTTCTTTTTGTTGTACAAGTAAATAATATTGGCTGGTTTGCTATGTCTTCTGTTGTTGCACTTGCTTTATTTTTAGCCGTGTTTAAGCTGTCGAATCTCTGGTTTTTGATCCTAATGCCCAATTATGTTTTCTTTGTCCATGTGCTTAATACATAATACATAATAATACAATATACCTTATTGTCCCACTTGGGGAAATTTGTCTTTGACTCAGCAACTGTGCCACTAATGCTTCAACAGCCACAATGACAACAAACAATACCATCTCAACAACAATTACATAACAGTATTGTACACATCCCATTCATCACATTACACATACATACACCGATGAAAAAAAAATCACAATAGTCAAAGCATTATAAAAATTATTGCACAATCTTTGGCCTCAAGCAGCATTGTTCAGGAATTTGATGGAAGTTGGAACAAATGAATTCTTAAAATGGTTGAGTTTGCAGTCGGGGACTTGGATGTGTGCACAGCTCTGTTTATACTACAATAGTTACACACTGGTCTGGTATGCAGCCAGTTGCATGTCCCCAATATGGAAACACAGAAAAACCCACTTGGGAACAGCAGTTCATTAACAGGTTATGTTGCAGCACCATGGCAGTGATTTTTGAGGTATGCTGAGCACAGTGTATGAACATTACACATTATATCTTGTGAAATGAGAACTTCCTGCTGTGTTTGGACTTAGTTGATAAAAGCATGTACAAATCATAGCTCATTCAATGTCCGACAGTAACTACTTCAAATATTACTTTTTTATTGATCAATTATAAAGCTGTGAATGATAGAGATGGTACAGTCTCTTATCATCAAGTAATAAAATAATGGGAGGCTGACTTTCCAGTGCCTGTCATGGAAATATGCAATTGCTGAAATGTGGGGATAGACGAAAGGGGAACTGGTATCATCGTGCTGGAAATGGAAGCAAGAGATTGTTGAGATGAGGAGATGGAAAGGAGGCAGGGAAATTGGCATCTTGGCACCAGAATTACCAGCTGTTGATTGTTAAAGAAGAGAACAGAGGTCAAAGAAACTGGCATCCTGGAAGATGTATACATGGTACCTGGTCGCCATCAACCTCTTACTTACTTACAACCCCCTCTGTCTGCATAAAGGTAGTTTTGGAACACACCGTGGCATCATACCCTTGACAGCATTATTGAACAGTATTCCACAAAGAGTAATGTGTTGCTATTAAAATGCCAAGGAAAAGGCAATTAACAATAGAAGAGACACAGACTATTATGACACTTCAAAATGTAGGTCTTTCCTACAGAGAAATTGCGCAGAAAGTCAAGGTATCAGTGAGTACAGTTTTCTTCAAACTGGAGGAAGCTCTGACAGGAAGAGGTCTGGAAGACCCAAAGCCACAACAGAATCAGAAGACAAGTTTCTGAGTCAACAGCTTGTGTGATAGGTGGCTCACAGGACAGCAGCTTCAAGCACAGCTTAATAGTGGTCATAGTAAGCAAGTCTCAGTTTCAACTGTGAAGAGAAGACTTGTAGTTGCAAGTTTGACAGGTCAAGTTGCAACAAGAAAGCCATTGCTAAGACATCAGAATAAGAAAAAGAGGTTTGCCTGGGCCATGAAACACCAATAATGAACTACTGAAGACTGGAAGAAGGTATTATGGACTGATGAATCAAAATTTGAAACCTTTGGTTCATCACGCAGGATTTTTGTACGCCGTCGAGTAGGCGAAAGGATGGTTCCTCAGTGTGTGTCATCAACAGTCAAACATGGGGGAGAAAGCATGATGGGCTGGGGCTGTTTTGTTGGATCCAGGGTTTGTGATTTGTACAGGGTGAGAGGTACCCTGAACCAAAACGGCTACCACAGCATTCTGTACCGCCATGCAGTACCCTCTGGAATTCGCCTAGTTGGTCAGGGGTTCATCCTACAGCAAGATAATGACCCTAAACATAAGCCCAAGCTATGCCAGAACTACCTTAGGAAAAAAAACAAGATGGTAAACTTGAAAACATTGAGTGGCAGCACAGTCTCCAGACTTAAACCCCATGGAGCTGCTTTGGGATGAACTGAACAGGAGAGTGAAAGCAAAGCAACCTACAAGTGCCACACATTTATTGGAACTTCTGAAACAGAGTTGGGAAGAACTTTTTGAAGAATATTTGATTTCCATTGTGGAAAGAGTGCCACAAGTGTGTTCAGCTGTTATATCTGCCAAAGGTGGCTACTTTGATGAATCGAAAGTTTAGAATACATTTTGGTTTCTAAATTCATTTAACTCCAGTTGTCTATTTGTTCTATGCTTTGATTTCAGAGTACAATGAGACATTAACATGCGTTATTTTCCAAAAAAAAAAAAGGAAAAATTGAGATGTTGTAAAACTTTTGACCGGTAGTGTATGTTCAGTCATTTCTGTTTTATATGACAAGATGTAGTATGTGTATATTCATGACTACACAATAGTACTCAGCTGATATGATGTAGTTCAACCCTTCACCAGTCAAACTGAATATATTAGAAGCTTGAATGCAGTTTTAACACGTGTTTGTGTCTAGTCATTCACAAGGTTATAGCAAATATTGTTGAATGCTATGCATTCATATTCTTTCTCCAGACAAACTGAGATTGTTAGGAAACAGTTTTATTGCCTGTGTTATTTGTCTTTTAGTTGATAAATTTGTTATTTTCACGACATTTGGAATGTTAACTTGTATTGTTCTATTAGCAATGTTATAATATAAATTTTAATACTACATTGTCTTAAGTTTCTTACCTTCCCATTTTGTTGCAGTAGAAAGTATTCAATAATTTAAAAAAAAGAAAATAGCATAATTAATTGACAAGGAAATACATGACTTAAATCAATAAATTATTTTATGTAGTCATAACATTGTTTATTATGTATTATGTATGCTTTTAGTTTATTATTTATTATGTATGTTTTAAGTATATTTAACCATGGCCAAGCTCCCCCTCTGCTACAAGAATTTTTAAAGAAAAATTCCATCAGATCAACCAGAGCAGGCTCTAGAGGTAATTGTGTTGTGCCTTTTAGGAAAAGTGCTCTTGGGCAGTCAGTTTTCTTTTTTCGTGCATCACAAACCTGGAATACTATACCAAGTGCCATTCGTGAACAACCACACCTCACCTCATTTACTAAACATCTCAAAGCATGGCTATTGGAAAATCAGATCTGTGATCATAATACTGTGTAAATTTGTTCGCCATTGATTGGGCTCGTCCCTGAAGACTCTATGTAATTTGTTTTAAATGTGTAGACGTGGGCTTCGTGCAATATAGCCATGTGTAATAGTGCTTAAGGATTACGAGCGATGCTGATAATGGGATATGTGCAATAGTGTTAGATGGGACATGTATAGGGTAATTATATGTTATGTAGACGGGGATATGTGCAATAGTGACTAAGAGAAATGTGCATTATTATTATGTGCAATAGCGGCAATGGGAAATGTGCAATACAATTAAATGTAACAGTGTCAGAGGGATATATATAGCGGACCCTTATGGTATAGTGACAGAGGGATAAGTGTAGTATGACAATGTGCAATAATGTAGAGGGATATGTGCAATGGCAACAAAGAGATATTTGCAATATAATCATGTGTAAATGTTAATTAATTAGTGGTTGGTAGCTGCCTCGATATCTCAGCTTTTGTCCGTTATGTCCACTAAGTGTTTTGTCGTTTTATTTTTTTATTTATTTATATATATATATATATATATATGTATATATATATATATATATATATATATATATATATATATATATATATATATATATATATATATATATATATATATATATATATATATATATATATATGTGTGTGTGTGTGTGTGTGTGTGTGTTTTTGTTCAGTTATGGTCTTATGATGTTCTCTAATTTTGATCTGCCGATGGGACTTGAGACTGAAATTAGCCGTATGGCTACAATCTATCGTATTTACATGAAAATGTACATTAATACGAATTGTCCCATTTTAAAAATAAATGAATAAATGAAATGAAAATTGTTAGTTTATTCAACTTAGTTCTATTTTTTGTAAACTTTTTTTGAGTAAAGACTACTAATGTAAACATGTTTTGTCCCCAGCAACAGTGGAGAGAAGAACTCACTCCTTTCCATTGAATTCTCCACTGTTGTCTTTAAGACAACTTGACATGTTTAGTTTTTCCTTGTGAAAACTAAAATGGTTTAAAGCATCAATTTCTATGCAGTTTTGTAGTAATGTGAACTAATTCTGGTTTACAGTGCATCAAATCATTTAATTCAGTTCTTTCCAATGCAAACTGAAAGAAATAGGGTACAGAGAAAAAAGAAAGCAACAATCCAACTACCTGTTGTCACTGTTTCCTAATTATATACTGACTTTTGGATTACTGTTTTGTTTCTTTACTATTCCACTGTCTGTGTAGTGGAAACTGTTACACAGAGTATATAGCATGAAATGAAGTTTCCTTTCATTTCCTTCTGCTGCTCATACAAACCAATTCAGTCTAAGAATCCATTACCTATCACTTTTACAGACTGCTTTGACAGTCAGAATCCATTTGTGAAATAAGACTGTTACATTTATAGTACTTTACAAAATTGCTTTTTCTTTTGTCTTATGTCACAACTTTGATACCTGGCAGTGAGTCCAATGCGTAAGTAATGGTTGAATCAGAGAAAACACAGGGAGTAACAATATGAAATTTAGAAATTTAAGTTCTAAGATTATACTGCATTGCTCTTCAAATGCTGACTTATAGTATAACTCTACCTGAAAAAATACATCTTGTGACATATATCCTTTGAAGCAAATCATTTACCAGCGTCTAAAACAAAGGCGATCCACATTTTTTACATCTTTATATCATGCACATTCTCCCTCTGATGGATAAAACCACGACACAGCGTGATCTTTTTCTGTTAGTCTTCACATCACTGTAGAATGTGAAACTTTCAGGTTGTCTTGAGCGAAAATAGGTCAGAAAATTGCAGCAGGAAGGTGGATACATAAAAGAAAAGCCCAAGAAATACTAAGAAAGAGAGGATATTTAAATCCACAAAAAAACACAATTTCATTTCTGGTGGGGGCTGGGGTTTGGGTGGCGGGGGGGTCCTCGTGCCCCGGGCCGCCTGGGTCGGTCTTGGCGCACTGGGGGTGTCGGTAGCTGCTCCCTCTTGTTCTCTGGGTTTGCGTGGTTCACGGTGGCCCCGGTGGCTCTCTGGGGGTGCCGCCCTGTGGCTCCTATGGCCCAGGGGGAAGGGGTGCCCTGTTGGCTTGGCCCTGCCTTGCCGTGATTGCTGTCCTGGGCTTCGGGGTCCTTCACACTTGCATGTTTGTTCAGCTCTCGCCAGCTCCTGTCGAGTCCCATTGACAGCGAATGATGGGACCCGCCAGAATATGCTGAGACTCGGCCTATTCTATTTTTTACTGCCAAGACTTCCACAATTATGGTGTTCAATACCGTTTGTTTAATTATTTATTTATTGAATCTCTGTTTTTTGTTGTTGTTGTTTTTTTCTGTTTTATTGATGGGCAGTTAGTAGCTGGGAATAACACACCACCTCACACTCTTTAATTGTAATAGCACCGCCTGTTAGTTTCTATCCCTGTTCATCCTGTTTCATCCTGTCCAGTCTTTGTTTCCTCCACACATCACTGAGGTGTAGCACTGCCCTCCCTGGCTCAGAATAGGGAATTCTAATAAAGAATATCTGCTTAGCTTTCAGGGAGGGCTGGTGATGGTCACACACATGCACTAAATATTAAAATATTTGGCTGCAAGACAAAAATATGCATCAATCTCATATAATGTTGACACCTCTTTTGTGGAGTTAAACAATGACAATAAATGCAGACAAAAAAAAAAAAAAGATTAAGCAGCATGCGGATGAATGACCTGAATTTTTATGGAGCGAGGTAATTGAGAGCAGGTGAGTAAATCTCTGCAGCTGTCTCCAGCCTGCAATCAGCAGGCTTGATTTATCTCCTCGAGCACAACGGAACCAGTCAAGGTGCTGGTGAAGCTGCTTATCAAGTCTGATGAGGGTAGTCAAATTGCACAAGTTTAATAATAATATTCCTGATACATGTATTAAGTGTAATGAAGCAAGAGGAACGATGTACCACTGCATATGGTAATGTGAGAAAGTAAAATCCTTCTGGCAAGATATTATTAATATGATTGATCAAATATTAGCTAAAAAGTTACCACTGGACCCCAAGCTTTACCTTCTGGGTATATAGCCAACTATCCCACATTTACAGAGTAAAGAATCTAGATTTGTAGATATGTGTATATTACAAGCTAAACGTATCATTCCCCTTAATTGGAAAAATGTTGATGGACCAAGAATTGGAAGGTGGATTAAAGAGATCGCATCAAACATGACAATGGAAAAGATAACATACATTAGATGGAAACAACATGTTTTTGATGACATCTGGAGACCTTTTATAGGTTTTTTAAGACATGATGCTAATGTTGGAAATTTGTTTCAGCAGGAGGAAGTTGTGAGGGAATAAAATGTCCAGGTGACATGATATAATGTCCTGAGAAAAGCCTTTGAAATTCGTCAGTGTTATAACTGTTTTTTGTTGTTTTGTTTTCTTGTCTGCATTTATTCTCATAGTTTAACTCCACAAAAGGGGTGTCAATATTATATGAGATTGATGCATATTTTAGTCTTGCAGCCAAATATTTTAATATTTAGTGTATGTGTGTGACCATTACCAGCCCTCCCTGAAAGCTAAGCAGACATTCTTTATTAGAATTCCCTATTCTGAGCCAGTGAGGGCAGTGCTACACCTCAGTGATGTGCAGGGGAAACAAAGACTGGACAGGACGAACAGGGATAGAAACTAACAGGCAGTACTATTACAATTAAAGAGTGTAAGGTGGTGTGTTATTTCCAACTACTAACTGCCCATCAATATAACAGAAAAAAAACAACAAAAAAACAATAACAAAAAAAAGAGATTCAATAAATAAATAATTAAACAAATGGTATTGAACACCATAATTGTGGATGTCTTGACAATATAGAATAGAATAGGCCGGAAGAGGATATTAGTGAAAAAGAGAATGAGTTTAGTGTAGAGACTCTGGAGAGAGTCTCAGCACATTCTGGCGGGTCCCATCATTCGCTGAAAATGGGACTCGACAGGAGCTGGCGAGAGCTGATCAAACATGCAAGTGTGAGAGACCCCGAACAGCAATCACGGCAAGACAGGGCCAAGGCAAGAGGGTGCCCCTTCCCTGCCCGGGCCGCAGGAGCCACAGGGCGGCACCCCCAGAGAGCCACCAGGGCCACGGTGAACCACGCAAACCCAGAGAACAAGAGGGAGCAGCTACCGACACCCACAGTGCGCCAAGACCGACCCAGGCGGCCCGGGGCATGAGGACCCCCCTGCCACCCAAACCCCAACCCCGCCCACCCCAGCCCCCACCAGAACCCAGCACCAGAGCAGCGCCCCGGCAGACGCCATAGCCCCACCATGGGCCAGCCGCACGCAGCACCCTGCCCCGGAGGGGGGACCAGGCCGCATCACCAGGAAGCAATGGCCATGAGCCCCCACGCCCACCCCGGAGCCGGCACATCCAGGATGCAGTGCGCCCACCCCGCAGCGCCACCGAGACCCCACCCACTCCACCACACCCCAGGACAGAAGCCCCCAGCCAGCAGAAACTGATCTTCAGTGGCGGCACACAGGCAAGGACCAAGGCCTGTGCCCAGATGAGCCAGAACCACCCCCCCAGTGAGACCACCCGGCCCCCATGCCAGACCCCCAGGCAGCGGAGGGCCCCAGGCCCCCCCAGGGGAGGGAGAGGGGTGAGAATGAGCGGCCAGGCAGGAGAGGAGGGAGGAGGAGGGAAGCGGAGCGGGAAGGGACAGGGGAGCGACGGAAGGGCCGACCCACCCCAAACCCCAGGGCCAGCCAGGGCGCCCCAGAAGAGACCAGCCGCCGCCACCCCCAAGGCCCCAGGAGAGTGCACAGACCCAGCAGACCCAGGGCTCTAAGGGAGAGACACCGGGGACACCCACCCCCAGGCAGAGGGGCCCGAGCCACGCAGGCCCCGCAGAGCCAGAGAGCGACCCCAGGAGCAATAGGGAAAGGACACCACGAGTGCATGCACACGGCCTTGAAGTCCATTGTGCCATCCTTCTTAAAAAGGTAGAGGGTTAATAAACTGAATAAAGCAGAGGAAAGTCAGACCATATGCACAGACAGAATAAGTATCACAATTTTATGAGGGGAGTGGCATACGCCCACATACAAACGGAGGCTATAGATTAATATTTATTGATTAATAAATGGAGACCATTTTTCTTTAAAGGAGTCCAATTGTTTTTTTCTGATAGCAGATATTCTCTCAAGTGAAATATCTTCTGTAAAGATGTTCAGCCAATGGATGATGTTGAGGGCTTTCTTATCTTTCCAGTTAACTAAAATAGTTTTTTTGGCAATGGTGATAGCTGCAAGTGTGGGTTGGATATGAATGTCTGGTAGGGCTGTTTGCGTTAGATCGCCAATTAGGCAAACGTTCGGGGAATGCAGAATACCGCAGTCCAAAACATTGGAGAGTTTCTGTGTGATTGTTACCCAGAATTGATAGACGGGTGTACATAGCCAAAGAGCGTGAAAGTAAGTGTCAGTCATGTTTTGGGTGTATTGAGTACATGTGTCTGAGCACCAGAAGCCCATTTTATACAGTTTATATTGCGTTATATGCGTTCTGTGAAGCACCTTCAATTGGATCAATTGTAAGTTGGTGTTTTTTGTCATCTTAAATGTGTTTTCACAGATCTGGGTCCAAAAATCAGTCAAAAGATTTGGATACGTCTTTTTCCCATTTTTTGAGTTGGTAGGTGTATAGAGTCTGTCTTTGAAAGTAAACTAAATTTTTGAGACATTCTTCTTATTTCTTGGAGACAGTTTCACAATATGGGGCTGCACAGTGGCGTAGTGGTTAGCACTTTCGCCTTGCAGCAAGAAGGTCCCTGGTTCGCGTCCCGGCTTTCCCGGGATCTTTCTGCATGGAGTTTGCATGTTCTCCCTGTGCATGCGTGGGTTTTCTCCGGGTACTCCGGCTTCCTCCCACAGTCCAAAAATATGCTGAGGTTAATTGATTATTCTAAATTGCCCGTAGGTGTGAATGTGTGAGTGCTTGTTTGTCTTTGTATGTGGCCCTGCGACAGACTGGCGACCTGTCTAGGGTGTCCCCTGCCTTCGCCCGAGTCAGCTGGGATAGGCTCCAGCACCCCCCGCGACCCTAGTGAGGATTAAGCGGTGTATAGATAATGGATGGATGGAGAGTTTCACAATGTATTTGACAAATTCAGGTGGCTGTAAATCCGTTGGCTGTAAAGTAGTCTGTAGCGATGGGATTCTACTTGTAATCGTCTTCTTTACCTGTAGGGACTGAAGAAAATTTCCATTTCTTATTTCAAATGTTTGGAATAAGTTTATATATGTCCTAAAGATGTTATCATCAAGAAGGTGATGGAGGTGGGTGACTCCTCTCTCTGCCCATGTGCTGAAATAAAGAGCTAATTTGTTGTTTGCAAAATCAGGGTTGTGCCAGATTGGGGAGAGTATACTGGGTTTAAATTGGGAGCCTATGATTTCCAGTGTTTTCAACCAAGCAGACAAGGTGGAAGCGATCATAGGGTTCTTGAAGCAGGAGTGATGTTTAAGGGCAGAAGTGATAAAGGGAAGGTCAGAGATTTTAATCTGGTTACAATCTAACTGTTCTAGTTCCAGCCAGGAGTTATATTCTTCATGTGATTGTATCCATTTGGTGAGATATTGTAGTTGGTTGGCTAAATAATGCATGAAGTTGGGAGCCTCCAGTCCCCCTTCGGGTTTATTCTTCTCGAGGGTAGTCAAACTGATTTTAGCCTTTTTATTCTTTGAGTAGAATTTACCAATAGCAGAGTCTAACGATTGGAACCACTTTGATGTGGGTTTAAATGGAATCATGGAGAAGAGAAGTTGATTTTAGGTAATATTTTCATTTTGACTGTAGCTATTCGTCCCAAAAGGGAGATGGGGAGCTTGTTCCAACGTCTCAGATCATCACAGACTTTGTCCAAAAGTTGGGTGAAGTTCAGGTGAACTAGTTCTGAGAGTTTGGAGGAAATATTTATGCCCAGATATCTGATGTTGCCAGTAGGAAAAGAATAATGCGAGTTTTGGACTGCAGGATTCCACGAGTTTTCTGTTAAAGGTAATATAATTGATTTTGACTAGTTGACGGAGTAGTCTGAAAGACGCGAGAAGGTTGTGATGAGGTTAAATACTTCCTTTACTGAAGTTTTGGGTTCTTGAAGAAGTAAAATGTCATCTGCGTATAAGTTAATTTTGTGTTCAGACTCCAGATCGCAGATACCTTTGATATCGGTGTTCTGACGTACAGCTGTTGCTAATGGTTCGATAAAGATCGCAAACAATAAGGGAGAGAGTGGGCATCCCTATCTTGTTCCCCTTTGCAGACTGAAGCTTTGTGAAGTGATCCCATTAGTGGTGACTGTAGCCTTGGGTGAGGTGTACAGAGCTGATACTCCCTGGATAAATGAATCTCCGAAGCCAAATTTGTGGAGCACTGCGAAGAGAAAGGACCAATTAACTTTGTCAAAGGCTTTTTCTGTGTCCAGTGACATAACAATAGCTTCTTTGTTGTGGCGTTGCGTCAAAGAGATTAGATTTAGAAGTCTTCTGACATTGTTGGTGGAGTGTCGGCCATTTATGAATCCTGTTTGATCGCAGTGAATTATTGACGGGATGATTTTCTCCAGCCTGGAGGCGAGAGCTTTTGAGATAATTTTGATGTCGGTGTTGATTAGTGCCAGAGGTTGATAGCTAGAGGGAAGCGTAGGATCTTTGTCTGGTTTCAATAATAATTTAATTGCAGTTGTATTCATGTGCGGACTTATATAACCATTATTTTTAATCTCTGTCACTGTCCTGAAGAAAAGGGGTGCTAACATTGACCAGAAATGTTTAAGAAATTCAGCAGGGAAACCATCAGGACCAGGTGCCTTGCCTGCTGGCATACTGTCTAATGCACATTGTAATTCTTTGATAGTCAGTGGAGCATCTAATATGTCTCTGTAATTTTACGTTAATTTGGGCATGTTTAGATTGTCGAGAAAATTATGAATCTCTTCTTTGTTTGGGTTAACTGTTGCTGAGTATAAACTCCTGTAATAATTATAGAAGGTCTGGTTAATTTCCTGAGGTGACTGAGTATATTTTCCTGAGGGATCCTGAATTGCTGTTATGAAGGATTTTTCTTTATTGCGCTGGAGTTGGTTCGCCAGAAATTTTCCAGATTTATTGTTGTGTTCAAAATCATTATATCTTAGTTGTTGTAATAGAAACTCTGTTTTCTTGGATAGGATATTATCGAGGTTTAGTTTTGCATTTTGTAGTTCGGACCATAATTGATCATTTCATAGTTGTGCGCATTTATTAACCTTCAAGCTCCGATGCTAGCATCCGCATGACATTTGCATCCATCTTTGAGGAAAGGAGCAAGCTTTAACGGGTAATACTGGGTATTTTAAGTGCAACTGTCACAGTAACTTAGGGTGTGTAATTTGGTTTAATAAACTTTGAATGAATAAGCCTACAGCTCGGACAGAATGTTGGAAGCCAGGCTGCAGGTCAGCCCAGTGCCATCAGGCTCCACATTGGTTCTAAAGGTGAAAAGGTGTCATCATCCTCAGAGTCATCATCATCCTCAGAATCATCATCCTCATGTTCCTCCATGTCCTCCTCTGTAAGTTGTTTAATTTTTTTCTTCAATTTCTTTCTCTGTTTGTAGATCCTTTTTTTTTCTTGTACGAGGAGTACGATATTATTTTACCTCTGATTACGGCCTTTCCAGTTTCCCAAAGTAAAGATGGAAATGAATCATTAGATTCACTGTTTTTTAGAAAGTCTGCCCACTCACTCCTTATTACTCGATCAAATTCTGGGTCTTTGAGTAGAGAGATGTTGAGGCGCCAAGTCTGGGGAGATTTAGGCATGGAATCTGTTTGCAGGCTGAGAGATATTGGTGCGTGATCGCTGATAATGATTGGGTGAATTTTAGTGGTAACTTTCTGTGCGATAGAGTTATTTGAGAGGAAAAAGTCAGTTCTTGAAAATGTTTGGTGCACTGGAGAGAAAAACGTATAGTTCCTCTTTGTAGGATTTTTGAGTCTCCAGACGTCGTCTAGTCCAAAATCTTTCATATAATCATGTATGATTTTAACTGATTGTGACTGTTTTGCATGTACTGGACTATTGGATCGATCTACTGAAGGGTTTAAAACTATGTTGAAGTCACCACCGATAATAGTTGTTGAGTTAGCAGATAAGTCTGCTAAGTGAGAAAAAACAGTGTGAAAGAAGGCTACATTGTCATTATTCGGAGCATAGAGGTTTGCAATAAAATATAATTTATAAAAGATTGTTGCCTGGATAATGATATATCTGGCCTCTGAGTCCATTACTGTACTGTTTCAAGTGAATGGTACTCTCTTACAGATTAGAATGGAGACCCCTCTTTGTCTGCTGTTATATAAAGATGAAAAGATTATACTATAATTCGAATCTGATAGAGATTTTTCTTCTGATTGTATTAAATGCATTTCTTGGATAATAATATCTGCTTTTAATTTAGAGACATTAGCCATGATTTTAACTCTTTTTGTTTGTGAGCGTATGCCATGAACATTCCAGGCTACGATATAAAACTTGAACATAGAGAAGATGTTCTGTCACTGAGTATGTAGCAATGTAATACAGTGTCTGTGTGCGTCCTTGTTATAACTGTTTTGAATATTTATCTATATAATTAAAGTGTGCATATATATGTGTATCCATGTCCATGCAGGCATGCACATACTGTATACCATACCCAGGGTCTTATTGCTACCAGCATTACTTTTTTTTAAAATTAATTAATCAATTTATTTATTTAATTTTTTTGCTTTATTTTAATCTTACTTTTACCATTTAAATATGTTTTTCTTGTACCTATTTGGTGAGGGGAAGAGGGGATGGGAGGGAGAAGAAGGAGGTAAAGTTTGCTTTGTTGCATGTAATAGTATCTTGCCGTTTAATTTGCTGTAACTTTCAAACAAAAAACTAATAAACACGTTAATAAAAAAAAAGTCTGATGAGGGTAAATCCAAGAACAAACAAACAAAAATAATCCAACGTCACACACAGATGAGAACCCAAGCAGAGAGCACACAGCACAACAGAAACCAGTTACAGTGATAATTTTATTTACAAAAGAACAGGAAGAACCAAATTGAACTGACTAGAAGTAAAGCTAGAACTAGCCAAGATTACTAACTGTATGAGCAGAAGCTACAATCTGAAAGGGAGTGGAGTGTGAAGCCAGTGTCGCGGTGCGACTCTACATGAGCACAATATACATTGTACAAGTTCAAAATTAAGTCAGATGTCCGATAACGCCACCCTGGGAATTTTGCCCAGAGAATTATCCTTCTCCAACACTTAGAGGTACACAAGTTCGTTCACTCATGAGGCTTGAGACGTGTGTCCAAATTAAAAGAATTTATTATAATTTTCTAAAAAAACAGATTAAAACAGATAAACACTATTCACACTAGGGGCCAAAGGAAAAAAAAAACAAAAAAAAAACGAAGGAATGTAATCAGTTGCTGGCCGCCAGGTGGATGGGGCGAGT